>NC_142800.1:14906391-15156391 GCF_049724085.1 Artemia sp. Qi Xiang Cuo
AGTCAAATGCAGTGTTCTTGGACATGAACTCGTTATACCCCTCGACAATGTCTACCTACTCTTTGCCGTGTGGGAACTATCAATGGCTCGAGAATCCTTGTGAGTTCCCCGACATTACCACCGTCGAGGACAATGGACCACAAGGATGGTTCTTTGAAGTTGACGGTCACATTCCGCTGGCGCTTCACGACTCAGTCAAAGATTTTGTCTTTCCCTGTATCAATCGACCCGTGAGCAGGGACTCTCTGAGCCCCTACAATCGTTCATTGGTTGAGGATATGGGGATGCACTGGACTCCCTCCAAACAGAAACTGTTTGCTTATTTGGACCATACGTATAATATCTTTTTTCACATTGTTGTTTTGAACTGTTGGGTGAGAATTGTTTTAAATTTAACAAAATTACACAGTGCCGTTCTTTTAAATAAGCGACCCTACTTGAAAACGTTTATCGACACCTGTTTCGATAAACGCTCTAGGGCAAACTCAAAGGTGGAGAAGGAAATGTACAAGCTTACTCTAAATTCGGTGTTTCGCAAAATTTGTGAGAGTGAACGGAATAGATCTCGATGTCATGTTGTGAATGACCATATAGAGTGGGCACGAATTATTGCCGATCCCAATTTTACATCGTTCACGAGCATAGAGGCTGGCATGGTTCTTCTACACAGGCGAAAGCGAAATGTAGTACTGAACAAGAATATAGCAGGTAGTAGTTCAGTACTATAAATTTCAAAAAGGCTCATGTTGTCTTTCTTTTACAATGTGTGCAAGGTGCAATGGCCACGGGAGGGGGAGGTTCAAGTTTATTATGGTGATACAAATTCTCTGTTGTTAAAGGTAAATGGGACTGAATTGGATTTATTGGGTGATTTGCAAAATGGGGTGCACATCAGCTCGCGGATGGAATTCACCAACTGGAATCCATCTCTCTACCCCGAGCTGGTGAAACGTCAAGCTCCGAACCAACTATTACTATTAAAATCAGATACAGGTAGTGATTTTATATCCCGGGGGGTGGTCCCGAACCCAGAAATTTATTGCGTGGAAACACATAGTGAGGATGAAAGGCAGGCATGGAATGGGGTGCCTATACATTTTGTAAAGAGGACATTTAACATTATTGTGTACAGAGACTGTGCAGAAACTAGCCTAGTGCCGAGAGCACAAGTGCTTGCAGTTTGAACGCTAAAGTATAAAAATTATACTGTAATAGTAGAAAAGAATGCAATGTCGTGTATATCTGACAAGGTCTATCTGCTCGAGATTGGTGTGACTGTTCTGCCCCACGGCCACTATCGTATTTCAGATCAATTTGAATGCATAGACTATCGCAATCAACTTGGTCTGGATAAATTAACCTAACCAACTAACCTCCACCACAACCTTTTCATAAATTAACTAATCCCAATCTCACTACCTTAACCACTAACCCATCCACTAACCCCTGGGGGGGAGGGGGATCCCACCTTTAAATTCATAACGTTCAACTGTGCTAGTTCATGTTCCAAGTGTATTTTTTATTGTTGTATAGAAAGTGTTATTGTACAGAAAAGTGTTGCACAAAAAGTGCTGTAGATGGACAAAAGTGTTGTACAGAAAAGTGCTGTACAGAAAAGTGTTTAAAGACAAAAAGTGCTGCTGATGGACAAAAAGTGTTTTATATTGTACATAGAGTGTTATCATTGTTCATGTTGAACAAATAGAGTTTTCATGTTGACCATGAAATTTTGTCAACTGTTCTTGTTGAACAAGTGTTATTTCTATCACTGTGCTGTTCATGTTGACTGCAAATATTTGTTTTCATGCAGTGTTGAAATAAATGCTGCCATGAAATATTGTTTTTTTTTGTTCTTGAATAGATAGATCCATGGGAAAATTACTACTTATTCATTGAGCACATATGATTTACAGTTAGTTGCAGTTTGGCTGTTGTCAACAACATGTATAAATTTAAAACACCCTTCAGATCGTTTCTGTGTGGGCCCTTAATGTCGGGAAAAACAACACTTTTAACTAGAATAATTCAAAATTGTGATAAAATGTTTTTGGAGAAACCGAAAAAAATCTACTATTGGTATAGTATTTGTCAGGAGTCCTATGATAAAATAAAAGCTATTGCCACATCCATACCAATACAATTCATACGGGGACTTGATGTTTTCAATAGTATTGAATCGAACTCGTGGTTGATTATTGATACTTTGGCTGAATCCATTGAACAGTTCTCACAGGAAATGCTACAACTGTTCACCGTTCGCTCCCATCATGAACACATTTCCGTTACTCTGGTTCTACACAATCTGTTTCATCAGAGCAAATGTATGCGAACCCTTGCTTTGAATTACACCGTCTATATTATCTATCGAGTCGTTAGTGATTCTAGCTCGCTAATAACTCTCAATAAGCAGATATACCCCGGCGCCCCTAAATTTCTGTTGTCAGCGTACACTCAGGCGACTAGCAAGCCCTACGGTTACATTTTGCTGGATATTAATCAGAGCACGCCCGAGGATCTACGTGTAGTCACTGACATTTTCAACAATGAAATTACAGCATATCTTCCGGTGAACAGTAGAAAAGACTATCAGTCGCCATTATGACACTGAAGAAACTAAACGAACAACGACATTTATTTTCTGTTTTAAGCACTTCAAAACCATCGATTAGGAAGGCCATACTCCCACATGGGGTTGACACTGAGTTTATCAATCTAATATCTTAAATTCGGTTAAATTTAACCGAGTGTAATTTTCAACTGCCATAAGGTTTTAGAAAACAGAAAACCAAAAATGTTTCAACTGTACGTGCCTGGTCTTTTAAAAACAAGGGAAAAAATTTAAAAGAAAACGGCTCCTTCAAGCAGGCGGTAGCTTTTTCACACTTTTACTACCGATAATCGCAGAACTTGTCAGCAGTTTTCTCTAGGGAAAATGGTAAAACCCTATAAATTGACACCATTTGAACTTGTCCTCTCGCCCATCGAACATTTTGAAGACAATCTAAACAAATTCATTAACGATGAGAATATTGCCGATGACAAAAAACTGCTTTTACTTCAAGATGCATTGCGACGTGTGGACAAACATAAACCTTATCGTGAAAGACCCGTCACCGATCCCTCTAAACAGGAAACATCTCCTCAAGATTCTGCAGCATCATCAAAGGAGAAGGAATTGAATTCAATTGTATTGAAAATTGGAAACCTATTGCCACTCACCTATCGAGAACAGAGTAAAAGAGTATTATCTTATCTCATGTTGGAAACTGGCGATCAAGTTCAAGTCGAGAGCACAGGGAAACGAATTAAAATTCAGGGAAAAAGTTATAATCTAGTTGATTTAATTTGTGATATGGTGACGAATCGTAAAGGACTCATATCCTTTGACGATAATCTATACACCTTTCTGTGTGTATCAAACTTTCCAAAAAGTCTTGTTGGCAATAAGAAAATTCTAAAGAAACTAAGAGAATATAGTCCTCCAACAATACCGTTCAAAAAAGAAGAAGATTCAATATTTGAAGATACCAGCGGCTTCAGTGATTTTACAACACTTTTGGTTGCTATTCAAAAGCGAAGACGAGTTGATTTACCCTCCGTTGTGTAACAGCGGAGTGGACATTACACTAAGTGTTTACGTTCAAATAGATGAAGTTCTGAAAGGTGTTTATGAAAACGTTGGTGAGGCGGGGAGTATAAGTTCCCCCAAAACGCTTTCCAAAGTCTCCGGCACCACATTGAAAAATGCAAAAGAGTATCTAGAAAATGAACCGAGTTACACACTACATCGGAATCACAGGCTTCGCAGTAAACAATATCGACAAACTAAAGCCTTTTTCCCTCTGCATATAATTCAAATGGATCTTTTAACTTTAGACGCACTTCAACAACGTCACAATGCGCCTTACAAATATATTCTAGTGGAAATCAGTATCTTTTGTTACTATGCCTATGCCATTCCACTGCGATCAAAGAGAGGTGTTGAAACTGCTAGAGCCATTGAAAGTATTCTTGAACAGGATTCATATAGAAAAATTCAATCAGATCGTGCCAGTCAATTTGTTAATCCCCATGTACAAAAGGTTCTTTTGAAATATAATACAATACTTTATCATAGTCACAGCCCTATAATGGCTGCTTTGGATTAACTATTAATAATAACTATTCTTATATTATTTTAAATATTTTTAAATTTTAAAAATAAATCGTATTTTTTTAATTTTTTTTATAAATTATTTTTTTTTTATAATAAACGACCCCGTCGATCTCTGTCCAGCTCTAGAAAAATGGAAGTTCACTATAACGAAAACGAATTTGACGCTTTTCTAATACACTACTCCAAGGGTGAAAAAGAGAAAAAAAAGAAGAAATTCCATGTTGGTGATACAGTTCAAATTAATAGAACCACCAATATTTTTGAAAAAGGGAATTATTTATAGAGCACTGAACTTTTTAAAGTGTACAAAATACTGGACACCGAGCCCACGACATATCGACTGCGAGACACCAAAGATGATGATATTCTCGGCATTTTTTATGAGTATGAACTGCAAAAAGTTAAGAAGACTAGTGAAAATTATCAAATTAAAATGATATTACAGAGTCGTAAACATAAGGGCAAGAGACAGTTGCATGTTTACTGACTAGGATACAACTCAGATTTTGATTCTTGGGTCAGTGCTGAAGATATTTACAATGCTCAATGATTTCTATGTGACTTTCATGTCCAATGTTTCTGATCCTCTCTACAATGATTTGAATAGAACCAGTGATTTTTGGACGAAACTCTCCCCCACCATCAAATTCGACGATGGAAAGTATGAAGTGGCTCTTGTCGACTGTATTCTCAAAAATACCTACGACATCCTGAGAAAGGATCGTAAATATGTAATAAAAATTAGACCCTATGATTGGCCGCCACCACCCACAAGTGATCAATAACAAATTAAAAAAATCATTTAAAGAAGCAACACAATTGGTGAACTATTTTACGAGGAGCTCAAACGAATGAATGATTAAAGTCGTACCATCACTAACAGAATTTCAGCTGGTAAAAAAGAAGCTGTTCAATTCAAAAATTCAAATGATAAGGTCTATATCTATAGTATTTCGCCTATTGCCAATGACAAGATTATTCTCATCGATAATCTAAAGGATGTTCTTGGCTTTAAGCTCAATATAATCAATGGTAAAAGTGCCGGAAACACTAATTTCATTTTCGCTGACTACCCGTCTGCCTTCTCCACGAACACTTTTATATTTCTCTACGACTCATTTTTGGAAACATCCTTGATCGTTCATTGCAACGGTCTCCTTCCGCGTGTTCTTTAACGAAATACCAATTGAGAATACATTCATCACAACAATATAAAAAATGCTTCACATGTCCCTGTAAACATTTGCTATTTGTAACTCTGTCAGTTAACACTAAGAACCAAATTGGGTGATCCAATAGCAATTTAAAAAGGGTTGGCTGTGATTACATGCCATTTTCGACCCATCGTTCAATCGTACCTTTTCGACCCATCGTATTCACTTGTCCTGATATTGACTGCTATGTTAATACTCTTGGCCCAAGACAACAGGGCAATGGAATGGACTATTACAAAGGTCGCTCGTCAATGTCTGGCTACGGTCTTGGCAGTTGGTTTGCTAAGCTGTTTCGCTCTTCACTACTACTGGCTAGAAAATATCTTGTACCGGCTGCGACAGATTTTGCATCCTCTACACTATACGATTGGGGCTCTGGCAAGGATTTTAAAAAAAGTGCTTCGGAAAATCTTAAGTCCAGTGCGTGAACACTTAGAGAGAGATTAGAACAAAAAGGTATAGGCTTACAAAGGTCAAGAAACATTGCATACCTCATTAGTCTTGACTCAGGATGGAAACTACAGACGTTCCTTTAGTCAAAGACAAGAATAACAAAGCGGACACCTGCTGTAAACAGAAGCCCCAGAAAGAAAATTGTCAGATCTAAACTAAATTTCTTCTCCTAAAATGTCCTACCTACCGCATAAGGATTCTCAACCTTTAATCACCGCCTCATTGAATCTATTCAATGCTGAAAATGTTGATGTGAGTGTCAAGCATGGATATTATATTTATCCACAACAACCCCTCTCCGATAATATCCACTTTCAAATTTATTCCAATGAAGACTACTTTATGGACATGTCTTCAACATTTATAGATTTACAAATGAAAGTCCTAAAATCCGATAATACAATGCCAATTCGGGTCGATGGAATGTTCTATGAAAATTGTATACTACATAATCTATTCCGCCAAATCAGTGTCTACATCAATGGCACATTGGCGAGCACAAGCAACAATCTCTCAAATTATACAAGCTATGTGCAATTCATGCTGATGAAACCCATGTCATACAAGGGATTGAGAGTCACCTCCAATGGATATGAATATATTACTAAAACTTAGATTAAATATTCACTTAAAAATTATACAAATAGTTAATTACATATAGTTTTAAAAATATATAATGATAAATTTAATAGACACCAATTGATAACGCCCAATGTTAAAGTTGATATAAAATTAACTCTTGTATCATCCAATTTAATATTGAGAAAAGAATTTGCTGTCAATACTGATGTTAGTCTCTCCCTCACTTCAGCAATACTACATGTATGCAAACAACAGATCATGAGTTCTGTTGCTTTTGCCGTGGAAAAACTGAGAGCCAATGGCAACAATATTAAACAACTTGTTCCTCAAAGAATCACCAATCCGCGTCATATTGCCATGGGGTCACGCACCTTCACCGATTCATCCTTTATCAATGGTGAAATTCCGTCAAAACTTGCGTTGGACTTTTTAAAGAGCGCCAGTGCAATAGGATCATGGACTGCATGTTTACATAAATTCGAGATGTTTGGACTTTCATCTCTTGTGTGCAAAGTAAACGGCATCCCACTCTACAATCTATCTTTTGATAAATCCTATAGAACATTGTACGAGTTGACCATGCAAACCCTAGACCATGACTCTCAACTATTTGAAAATGGTATAAACGAAGATATGTTTGCTAAAACACATGGTATCATTGTACTGGATTTGTCGGGTACACAGGATATGAGTATAGTACGTACAGGGAGTGTGCGTTTAGAGTGTACATTTGCTGACCCATTGGCTGAGAGTATTGCACTAATCTCACTAAATCAATATGAAACCTATTGGGAAATAACTCCCGAAGGCAGTGTTTTACTACACTTGGCGCCATGAACACCAGTAAAATAATCAGTGTATTTAATATGTACCCCTACATGTCCCAGTACAAATCCTATTGTCTGCCCTCGGACTATCTTGGAAAAATTCAAAGTGTCAACAATACCTTGATTATTGTTAATAGCAGTCCTTCAACTGTGCTGACGGGTCATTGGTTTTTCATCTATCAGACAAAGCAAACGATTTAAATTTTTTACCATCAATGCCTACCATATACCTTCTACAAGCGTCACCTCTGATAATATATCGAGTTAAGTCTAAAAACTATTCTTTAAAATTAGACGAAGGGACAGTATCTATCGACTAAATGACGCGGCTTCCATGCACTCCTCTATTTTGTGATCCGATGTCGCGGCTATACTTACAAGCAGTTTCTCCACATTTACGTTGACAATTCTCGTCTGAATGACTTTCTAGTGGAAAATATCCTCTGAGACCTATATAGTATTGATTTCAGTGCCCTAAGAGTAAAGTGCTTAAAAAATGTTTGTGAATTTGTTTATTAATAAAATGCATATATATTTATATATATACAACAATGTCTTTAACTCTTCACTTTAGATTTCTTCATCTTCGGTGTATAGGCAACTGTTATGAACCACTAATGCTGGTAAATCATTTGGATTCACAGTATATTGATCTTGATTGACTGCAAAGTCAGGGTCACATTTTCTACAGTACAATGTAACTTCACTCTTGTCATATCTCTTTGTATAGTCAATGATACTATTTGCATTCATATTATGAAATTCACGAGTTTCAATCTGTCTATTTGAAGCAGTATCACATACAATGTTTTCAAATGGTGAATCACATTCGGTAACTGCCAAATAAAAATCACTTGGTTTATAATCATAGTACGTGGTGTCATCACAACGATGACGTAGAAACCAGATTGTCTTGTTACCCCAACAGTTGAATCGTAGACCAGACTCCTCTTCCCAGAATAATTTAAATCCACGACGATACCAATCTCGTAGAAATAAACTAAAATTACGTTTAGGATTCTTTCCAATCACAGCGGGGTAAGTATTCTCCCACTGATCACATTTATCATTGTGACAATTGGAGCACAAGTGTCCTCTAGGGTGAGAGTCACACACCTCCTCAAGACATGAATTACATCCTTTAATTTGTACTGCATAGCCTCTATGTAATTTACAAGGATTACATAATCTACACTTTTCACTATAGTCATCAATAATTGTACAATTCTCGCATCGATTCCAACTGCCAAGAGTTTACTTGCACACGGTACTTAAATAGAACATTTGTCAGTTTCTGATGTCAAGTCACTGATCCTCTCCGTTCGATAAATTCAATGAGAGGGAACTGGGAGAGAGAGGCGTAGCTCTGTGACGTTAGCTCTTTCGAATGATGGGGGGAGCCATCTACATTGAATCCATTGGCAATATTTTCAAAAGTATATCCACAATATGATTCTGCATTGTTCCAATTAATATATCAATAAAATTACTATAAGCAATTGAGTCACATTTTAAAAGATACAGGCAAGAGACCAAGGGGGTGGGGATCACTCCTCATAATATTGTCAAGTGTTCCCCGACGAGAGAATATCCTGAGTTGAAGAGATAACTCGAGATAAATCATCATCCCAAATCAAATGTTTTTCAATAAACACTAGATTTGATCTAATTCTCTCTTTCTCAAATTTTTTCATTTTTCAATCCTTTCACTCCGACTGCTGACTCTAGACTTACCCTGATTCGTCAGCTCTAACCAGAAAAGAAAGAGAACATTTTCGATTTCGAAAGAATTTTATTGAATAATTACAACAACATCAATAATATAGAGCATGTACAATTAGCGATACTGTTTATTGTCTTCAATATGTTTCACCAATGCACTTAAAGCACATTGAAGTCTATTCACATGTGCTATATCAACTTTAGCGACAAAACATAATTGATCCTCCATTTTAAATTTGCTCAAGGATATCACATATCTTGCATATACTGCATCCCATTCCAGACAAAGACGGGATCCTTTCGTGATTTTCACCGCAATGTTTGGTGCTCTTGTACTATTATCATCAACTCCACTATCAAGTTCTAATAAGGTAAACATTCCCCTCATTATTACAAATATATATCCAAATGAGTAAAGTCAAACTGTTCTTCTCACTCCTTTGAATTCTATTCACAGACTAATAAAAATATAACAAAAATGCTTTCTTTATATTCCCTCCGCCACTAATATGTAAACAAAGACCTCTGATTGGCTGAGGAGGAAACATGTGATCTAACTGTTTCCTGGAAACTCGTAGCATTTGGCTTGAACACCAACAACAAATACTATTTCTGGATCATAAAATTCACGATCGATTACGCAATCAAGTTCTCAGAAATTCACTTCCCCCTCGAGTCCTAGATCAATAACATTGTTCCCGTTAGAATTCAATGCGCATGTGCAACCTTCGTTCCGGAGTTATTACACATAGAAACATCAAATAAATCGACCTTGGAAAAAGAGGTCATTGACCGATTACGCAATCATTCTCCCTAATGACTCTATGTCCATATATGGTGTGCTGTCAGTATTCTATGCCCATATTTGGTTTGCTGTCACGAGTACTAGGGTCACTTCTACTATAACGCTGCCTCTGGTTCATGGTAGGCCTAAAAATAAGGGGATGTGCAACCCTCTAAGCCCCTGTCCCCCACTTTGGCGCTAAAGTTTTTTTTTATAACGATACTTCAGCAATAGTGACTTATATACATGTATTTACTTTACTCAATAAAATAGGGTTTTCCTAAACGGGAAGGAAGCTATTGCCCCTGTCAAACACCTGTTATTTGCAATTTAATTTTTTATTGCAATGCTTGTTACCTACCACAACAAGATGGGAGCCTTCGCTTTCATCCAGCTCCCATACTGATCATTCAGATAAAAAATGCTCTTCCAAATGAAAGAAGATTGGGTGAAAAATCTTACCTGAAAAAAATAAGCATTAATGAATTCTGACAGAACATTTAGAAATTTGTGCCTAAAATTATAATTTTGAAGCTATAGGCCCCTCCTACCTTCACCCTAGAAATGTATAGTTGTCCATCCCGTAGTAGCTGCTGCGGAAACTATGCAAAAACTTGCCACCTCGCGGCAGAATGGTCACTGAAACTGAAAGATTTTGAAATTGTTGGCCCGATAGTATTTTGCCCCTACTTACTCAACAATTTTATTTTATGCCACAAAATGGCTAAACTTGGCGTTTTTCCGTGCTGCGATGTCTCTTGTTTCCTAAAATAGCCACTAGAACTGTCAACTTCCGTTCGAAGGAATGATTTCTCAATATTCGAATATCATTAGCTCAATGAAATAACCTAAAAAAGCAAATAAACAGACATGTTTGACAATCCTTCTTTGAACAAATACCAGATTCATAAACTCTTCTAAGGTTGGATAAACCTCTTTTTCTTAGGTGTCTACTTAGGCTACTATTCCGTAATTAATGCCAACTACAATACTAAAGGTTTTTTTTTTTTTTTTTTACTAGGTGAGAAGGTTATTAAACTATTCATTCGCAACAGGAGTGGTAAAAACCAAACGCTTCCACCTGAGTTGTAGCCAATCTAATTAAAAACAGCGGATCTAATATAGCATAAGCGATGTCATAAATAGTAAAAAATGAATGGATCATTATTCGATATAGCCCATTATAACCAGAATATAAGTATACACTATGAAGCTACTTTTGGTAGTAAAAGATGCCCCCATTAAGTTGAAACACAATAGGTTAAGGGAAATTGAACAGGTGAAATGACTAAGGAAAAGACAATTATTTTAAGGTGCCTATTAGCAAGGTGCTGCCTCATTTAACTACCTACATAATTACTCAAGAACTGCTAGTGCACAATGGAATGAACGGAAGCTTAAGATAGGTGCAATTTTTAATCTCTAAATTAATAATTAAATAAAACTTTTATTTCTTGTAGCTGCTCCCTATCTCGAACGGGTTTAAAAACGCTTGCATTCCTTTTTTGCTTGTCTCTATGTTCTGCATCGTTGAACTGCGATGATGAATTGTGCGGCATTGTTGATATTATTCTACAAATGAAACTTTAATCCGTGTTTAATTAGAGGCTATTTATTTTTAGAGAAGCTTTTTGGTCACTTAAAAATTGTTGACACACGGTGAAATAAGCAAAAGCTAATGATAGAAATCTAACCGGGAGACACGGACAGCGGGCTATTTGGACAAAAGGCCAAGAAAGATAGTCAGAGTGAGAGGCAAAGCTGGCATAATACAAAGAATAAAATCTGGAATGAAATCTGGAATCAAATAAGAGCTCAGACATTTTCACATGCCTTTTGCTTTAGCTACTTAGATCCATTCATTATCTTGTATAATTTTGCGTAAAATCATAGATACAAAAAAAACTTCTTTTCCAGCTATTTTTATTTTTAATTCAAAGGGTGACAGAACAGCAATTACAATTGGATTAAGAAATTCCTAGCCACAAGTTTCGTTTTACATGATTTTTATTTGTGAGTTGTTGTGATGCTTGTTGACACATGTTTCTTAACTACAGACCTTGCATCATTTTTGTTCATGATTACCTCAAACGTTTTCCCCATGGCTTTTACTTTGGTTATCTAGATTCATTCATCATTTGCTATAATTTCGCATGAACTAATAGATAATTTAATACTTCTTTTCCAGATTTTCTTTATTTTTCAGTCGGAGGGGGGCAAATCAACAATTTCAATTGAATGAAATTCCTGGAAGCAGATATCGTTGTTCACCGTTTTCCTTTGTGATTCGTTGTGATACTTGTTGTTGCATATCTCCAAACCACAGATCTCGCTTCATCTTCGTTCATCATTACCTCAGAAATTTTTTCTATGTCTTTTGGTTTAGCTGTTAGGCCTGGTTTTGATCTTACACAATATACTTCAACCGAAAGTTACAAATAAATGATTGAATCACGATTTAAACCTGCTTACAGGAGTTTACAATAAAAAAAAGTAAAATAAATAAAACACTTTATCGAGCCATGATTTTGGTGTTAGACCCATTCCTGAAAGTTTTTTTTTCAAATATAGAAGAGCTCTGGGGTTACCCAAATGGGTAATATAAGGTAGAAATTGCGTCCGATACAAGAAGCAAATCTTGATCTTCAAATCAGCGCTAGTCCAAACCTATTCTTAGGCCTTGGGTTGTGTTCAGTGAAACAGGGCTTGATTTAATTGTGGGTTGAGTTACTTAAACGTTTTGTTAAAGAAAGATTCAGTTAAAAGAGGGCTGATGTGCACGGAGGTTCATTTACATGGGGGTTCAGTTGCACGAGTGTTCAGTTGAACAGGGGTTCAGTCCTACCGAGGTAATTTACAAGGGGGATCAGTTGCAACCGGTGTCAAATGCAAGAGAATTAAGTTACATGTGTTTCATTACTTGGGATTCAGTAACACATGAGTAGTAAGCATATATGCACTTTCAGGGGATATTGCATTTTTAAATGCAGTTGGGTTTTGGATTTCAGAAATATGAACACCCACGTTTAAAGTAAATTCGATTTTATTAAAAATATTTGATTTTTTAATAAAGTTGGGTTAATATCATAATACATCAAATATTCAGTTTAATTTATTAACTATATTTAAAGTTGTTAAAGACGAATTCCCTACAAACAAGTGATTGGATACTGTCTCCTTTTCTAACGTGAATAAAAACCAAAAGCCTACTGCGTCTTTGGTGTTTAAATAAAAACTGATTGTATTGCAAATACTTTATTGTCCAGTTCTTACAGCATTGTAAATACAAATACAATGAAAGCGAAATAAACTCTTGAACTAATAGATCTTTAAACATTTATTATCATTACAAATCAAATATTCAATTTGATGTTGTTAATACTTTCCAAGACTGTTCAAGACGCATATAGTTTTCAGTAAAGCGCCAATGACACAGTAAGTTTTAGACTTTTACCGTGAGAGAAGGAGGTCATACCCAAACTCTTGTTTGTAGTGATTTTTTATTGTTTCAAGCTTAATTTGCATATTCAATTTAAGTTTCATTCGTTTAAAGATTTACTTATTAATTTACATTAATATCTATAGTATGTTTGTTTGCATTGATTGTTTATTTAATTCCTGTTCGTTTTAAGTTTCATTTGTGCTTCAATAGGAAAATATTTTTTTCGTCTTAAGCTTGATTTTCATATTCAATCTAAGCATTACTCGCTTTAAGATCTATTAATTCATTTATCTCATTAATTGTTGTATGTTTTTGCTACGATTGTTTATTTAATTTCTGTTCGTTCTGTGTTTTATTTATTCTTTAATAGTAATTTCTGGTCGTTTTGAGTTTGAATTTTAAAAGATATTTGTATTTGCTGAGCTTAAGTTTAAAATGGCCTTTACTTTTCTTTGAAAAAGTTACTTTTCGGAAAGTTTTTTTTATTTAATTTTTATTCGTTTTTTATAGCATAAAATTTCAAGTTCTTAAAAATTTCTAATTTCAAAAGCAAACGTAAACAAACAAATCAAATATTCATCAAAGTAACAAAACTGATATCAAAGTAACAATATCAAAGTGAAAAAATGGGTTTGTGTCAACCTCGGAGTTTTTATTATCTGATGCTTGAACTATTTTTAACAAAATTGCTATCTCAAAATTTTATCGGATGGGTTTGAGGAAAAGGGGCGAGGGGGGGACTAAATTAAGCTTCAGTCTCTTTTGACTCTTTAAAAGTGATCTAGAACTTTCAGTTTCAATAAAATGAGCCCTCTCTGAAGTTTATACGAGTATCCCTTCTATAAAAACCATATAAATCCCCAGAGCATAACATACAACGCCTGTCCCTCAGCCCTGGGAGGTTGTGTCGACCCTGGAGTTTCAATATCTGATGGTTGAACTATTTTTAACAAATGGTCACCTGAAATTTTTATCGGATGGGTTTATCGGAGGGCTAGTTGCCCTCTGATCTTTTTCACTCTGAGAAAACGAACTGCAACTTTTAATTTTAATTCAAATGAACCCTCTCTGAAGTTTATACGAGTATACCTTCCATATATGCCCCCAGAGCAATACTCACAACGCCCGCCCCGGCCCTGAGGGGCTTGTATCGACACAGGAGTTTTTCTTATCGGACCTTTGAACAATTTTTAACGAAATGACCATACGTAAAGGAGATTTGGTATATGATCTTTGAATTATTTTTAACAAAATGGCTACCTCAAATTTTTTATCAGATGTATGTGGAGGAAAGGGGTTTGGGGGGCCAGTTGCCCTCTGATCACTTTTGAATCTTAAAAAGGGTTGGATTTTAATATCCAATCAAATGAGCTCTCTCTGAAGTTTATACGAACATCCCTTTCATACGAATAATATATGCCCCAGGGCATTACATACAACGCCTGCCCCCGGGCCCTGGGGGATGTCACCTGAGATTTGGTTATCTGACTTTTGAGAAATTTTTAACTTAATGCCTGTCTCAAAATTTTTACTGGATGCATTTGGGGAATAGAGGCGTGGGGGATAGTTGCCCTCCAATATATTTTGACTCGAAAAAACGTAACTAGAAATGTTAATTTCCATTCAAATGAGCCATCTCTGAGTTTTTTACGAGCATCTCTTCAATAAGATCCATATATTCCCCCAGGTCATAACTTATAACACCTGCCCTCGGGCCCTGGGTGGCTGTGTTGCCCCTGAGTTTTCGTTATATGGTCTTTAAACTATTTAAAAAAAAGATATCTCAAAGTTCTTATCGGATAGATTTGAGGAAAAGAGGACGTGGAGGGTGGAGGGGGGGGCTAAGTGCCCTCCAATCTCTTTTGACTCTTAAAAAGTGAACTACAACGTTCAATTTCCAATCAAATGATACCTGTTTAAATTTAATACGAGCATCCCTTCCATAAGAACCATATATGCCCCCAGGGTATAACTTATAACGCCTGCCCCCGGGATCTGGTGGGTTGTGTCAGCACCGGAATTTTTGTTATATAATCTTTGAACTATTTTTAACAAAATAGCTATCTTAAAATTTTTATTGGATACATTTGAGAAAATAGGGTTTAGGGGGGGGGGAAGCTGGTTATGAAGCTGTGGGGGATTTGTCATCCTCAAAGACCTAATTTCCAGAACTTAAAACTACATTTAATAAAATGGCTGTCTCAAAATTTTGATTGGATGTGTTTGGGGAAAAGGTTGCCGTGAAAGGGGGGTTAGTTGCCCTCAAATCACTTTCGACTATTAAAAAGGGACTAGCCATTTGAATTTCCAATGTGCTTGGGGGAATAATGGGTGGGGGGCAAGGGCTAGTTGCCCTCCAATCACTTTCGACTATTAAAAAGGGCACTAGCCCTTTGAATTTCCAACCGAATGAGCCTGTTTTGAAGTTTCTACGACAACGTCTTCTATAAAAACCTTATATGCCCCCAGGGCATAACTTAAAACCCTTGCCCTAAGGGTTTTGGGGGAGTATCCTCCTCTAAAACATATTTTCTATCTGGAAATCAACTACACTGAATAAAATGGGTATCTAAAAATTTTGATTGGATGTGTTTTGGGGAATGATGGGTGGGGGGGGGGCTAGTTCCCTTCCACTTTGACTATTAAAAAGGGCGCTAGCCCTTTGAATTTCAAATTGATTGAGCCCTTTTTGAAGTTTCTACAACAACGTCTTCTATTAAAACCTTATATGCCCAAAGGGCATAACTTAAAACCCTTGCCCTGAGGGTTGTGGGTGATTGTCCAATTGTCCAATCGATTGAATTTCCAATCGAATGAGCCTTTTTTGAAGTTTCTACGACAACGCCTTCTAGAAAAACCTTTTATGCCCCCAGGGCATAACTTAAAAACCTTGCCCTGCGGGCTGTGGGGGAGTTTCCTCCTCAAAAACATATTTTCTATCTGGAAATCATCTACGCTGAACAAAATGGTTATCTCAAAATTTTGATTTGATGTCTTTGGAGATATGATGGGTGTGGGGGGGGGGGGCTAGTTCCCCTCCAATCACTTTCAACTATTAAAAAGGGGACTAGCCCTTTGAACTTCCATTTGAATGAGCTTGTTTTGAAGTTTCTACGTCACCGCCTTCTATAAAAACCTTATATGCCCCCAGGGCATAACTTAAAACTCTTGCCCTGAGGGTTGTGGGGGAGTGTCCTCCTAAGAAATATATTTACAATCTGGAAATCAACTACGCTGAACAAAATAGCTATCTCAAAATTTTTATTGGATGGGTTTTAGGGAATGATGGGCGTGAGGGGGGTTAGTTGCTCTCCAATCATTTTCGACTATTAAAAAAGACACTAGAACTCTCGATTTCCAATCGAATGAGCCCCCTTTGAAATTTCTACGACGACTTCTTCCGTATGAAGTGCCTCTGGAAAAAAATAATAATAAAACATTGGAGACGTATGGCCTTTACAATAGGCAACGCTACAGCGTTGCCTCTGATATATGATTTTATATGGATTTATTAATAATATTGGATTTTTTAATGAATTTGGGTTTTAGTTTTCAAAAAAAAAGAACATCCACGTTTAAAATACATCTGATTTTATTAATAATATTTGATTTTCTGACAAATTTTGTTTTCGGAAATAAAAATATCAACGTTTACAATACAATTGAATCTATTAATAATATTTGATGTTTTAATGAAGTTGGGTTTTAGTTTTCAGAAATAAGAACATCCAGGTTTTACATACATGTGATTTAAATAATGATATTTATTTTTTTTAAATAAAGTTGGGTTTTAGTTTCAAGAAATAAAAACATCAACGTTTAAAATACATCTGATTTTATTAATAACATTTGATTTTTGAATAATGTTTGGTCATAGTTTTCAGAAATAAGAACATCCATATTTAAAATACGTCTGATTTTATTAATAATATTTGATTTTTGAATAGAGTTGGGTTTTAGTTTTCAGAAATAAGAACATACAAGTTTAAATACCTCTGATTTTATCAACAATATTTGATTTTCTTAAATAAAGTTGGATTTTAGTTTTCAGAAACAAAAACATCCACGTTTAAAGTACATCTGATTTTATTAATATCATTTGATATTTGAATAATGTTGGGTTATATGTTTCAGAAATAAGAACATCCACATTTAAAATACATCTTATTTTATTAATATAATTTGATTTTTTAATAAAGTTGGGTTTTAGTTTTCAAAAAAAAAGAACATCCACGTTTAAAATACATTTGATTTTATTAATAAAATTTGATTTTTCAATAAAATCAGTTTTTAGTTCTCGGTAGCAAGAGCATCCACGTTTAAAATACATCTGATTTTATGAATAATATTTGATAATTTAATAAAGTTGGGTTTTAGTTTTCAGAAATCTGAACATCCACGTTTAAAATACATCCGATTGTATTGGTAATTTACGATTTATTATGGTTGTATTAATAATATTTGATTTTTTAATAAATTTGGGTTTTAGTTTTTCAGAAAAAAGAACATTCATGTTTAAAACACATCTGATGTTACTAAAAATATTTGATTTTTTAATAAAGTTGGGTTTTAGTTTTCAGAAATAAGAACATCCACGTTTTAAATACTTCTGAATTTATAAATAATATTTAATTTTGTTTGATAAAGTTGGGCTTTAGTTTTAAGAAATAAAAACATCAACGTTTAAAATACATATGATTTTATTAGTAATATTTGATTTTCTAATAAAGTTGTGTTCTACTTTCAAGAAATAAGAATATCTATGTTTAAAATACAACTGATTTATTAACAATATTTGATTTTCGAATAAATTTAGGTTTTAGTTTTCAGAAATAAAATAACCCACGTTTGAAATACATTTGATTTTATTAATAATATTTGATTTTTTTTAATAAAGTTGGGTCTTAGTTTTCAGAAATATGAACATCCAAGTTTAAATACATCTGTATATATTAATAATATTTTTTTTTAATAAAGTTAGGGTTTAGTTTTCAGAGATATGAACATCCACGTTTAAAATACATCTGATTATTTTAATAACATTTGATTTTTTAATAAAGTTGGGTCTTAGTTTCAAGAACCTTTATACATACCCTAATTCAACACAATACTTTTCAAAAGACATTATTATATCATTTCCCTCATAGGGATGTCATATCATCACTTTAAAATCATATCTGTTAATTTAAAATATAAATTATATCACACCACGTTTAAATTATATTTGTTTTTTTTGTGGCGTCACTTATCATGATGCCACGATAAGTCAACCTAAAAAAACCTAAGTTTTTCCATTTCTCCCTCACTAGGCCCCTGTGCTTCAGTTTGTGTGCTGCCGTCTATAACTATAGGTTATAAGAGGGTAGCAGATGTGGTAATGAAAATTTGTCAGTATCTTTACTTTTTTAAATACGAATGAAGCTATTTGAATGCAGGTACTCGGGTTGTCTATTGTAAACTAACCTAAATGAATTTAACGTAAAAGCAGTTGATTTAATGTAACCTAACCTAGTGATGATATGACAGCCCTATATAATTATGTCTTTTGAAAAGTATTGTGTAGAATTAGGGTATGCATAAAGGTTGTTATATATGAAAACTAAACCCCCACTTTATTTGTATTTCTTGAAACTAAGACCCAACTTTATTAAAAGATCAATTTTTTTTAATAAAATTAGATGTATTTTAAACGTGGATGTTCATATTTCTGAAAACGAAAACCCAACTTTATTATAAAATCAAATATTATTAATAAAATCAAATGGGTTTAAACGTGCATATTTTTATTTCTGAAAACTAAAACCCAACTTTATTATAAAATCAAATATTATTAATAAAATCATTTGTATTTTAAACATAAATTTTGTTATTCCTTGAAAATAGAACCCAAGTTTATTAGAAAATCAGATATTACTAAGAAAATCATATGCATTTTGAGCGTTGATGTTTTTATTTCTTAAAACTAAAACTCAACTTTATTAATAAAAATTAAATATTATTAATACAACTAGATGTATTTAAAACGTGGGTGCTCTTATTCCTGAAAACTAAATTTCAAGTTTATTAAATAATCAAATATTATTAATAAAATCAGATTTATTTTAAACGTGAATGTACTTTTTTCTGAAAACTAAAACCCAAATTTATTAAAAAATCCAATATTATTAATCAAACCATAAAAAATCATATATTATCAATGAAATCAGATTTATTTTAAGCGTGGATGTTCATATTTCTGAAAAGTAAAACCCAACTTTATTAAAAAATCAAACATTATTAATAAAATCAGATTTATTTTAAACGTGGATGCTCTTACTTCCGAGAACTAAAACCTAACTTTATTGAAAAATCAAATGTATTTCAAACGTGAATGTTCTTATTTTTGAAAACTAAAACACAACTTTATTAAAAGAAAAAAATCAAATTTAATTAAAAAAAATAGACATGCTTTAAATGTGGATGTTCCTATTTCTGAAAACTAAAACCCAAATTTATTAAAATATCAAATATTATTAATAAAATCAGGTGTACTTTAAACATGGATGTTCTTCCTTCTGAAAACTAAAACCCAGCTTTATTAAAAATAAAATAAAATATTATTGATAAAATCAGGTGTATTTAAAAGTGGATGTTCTTATTTCTGAACACTAGAACCACAACTTTATTAATATAAATCAAATATTATTAATAAAGTCAGATGTATTTTAAACGTGGATGTTCTTATTTCTGAAAACTATAACCCAACTTTATTAGAAAATCAAATATTATTCACAAAATCAGAGGTATTTTAAACGCTAGTGTTCTTATTTCTAAAAGCTAAAATTCTAACTTTATAATCAAATATCTTTATTAAAATCATATGTATTTAAATCTGGATGTTCTTATTACTGAATCTAAATCCCGACTTTATATAAAAAAAAAGTAAATATTGTTAATAAAATCAGATATATTTTAAACATGGATGTTCTTATTTCTGAAAACTAAAACCCAACTTTATTATAAAATCAAATATTACTAATAAAATCAGATTTACTTCAAACGTGGATGTTCTTATTTCTGAAAACTAAAACCCAATTTTATCAAAAAAGCAAATATTATTAATAAAATCAGGTGTACTTTAAACGTTGATGCTCTTATTTCTGAAAACTAAAACCCAACTTTATTTTAAAATATCAAATATTATTGATAAAGTCAGATGTATTTAAACGTAAATATTCTTATTTCTGAAAACTAAAACACCACTTTATTGAAAAATCAAATATTATTAATAAAATCAGATGTATTTTAAAAGTGGATGTTCTTATTTCAGAAAACTGTAACCCAACTCTATTAAAAATCAAATATTATTAATAAAATCAGATGTACTTTAAGCGTGGATGTTCTTATTTCTGAAAAATAAAACCAAACTTTATTAAAAATAAAATACTGTTAATAAAATCAGATTTATTTTCTGAAAACTAAAAATCCCATATTATTAAGATATATCAAATATTATTAATAAAATCAGATGTATTTTGAACGTGGAAGTTCTTATTTCTGAAAATAAAACCACAACTTTGTTAAAAATCGAATATTGTTAATAAAATAAGATATATTTTAAACGTGGATGTTCTTATTTCTGAAAACCAAAAACCCAACTTTACTAAGATAAACCCAATATTATTAGGATAAATCAAGTATTATTTATAAAATCAGATGTATTTTAAACGTGGATGTTCTTATTTCTGAATACTAAAATCCAACTTTATTAGAAAATCAAATATTTTTCATAAAATCAGATTTATTTTAAACGTGGAAGTTCTTATTTCTGAAAAATAAACCACAACTTTGTTAAAAATCGAATATTGTTAATAAAATCAGATGTATTTTAAACGTGGATGTTCTTTTTTCTGAAAACTAAAACCCAAGTTTATTCGAAAATCAATTATTATTTATAAAATCACAGAAAGTCAAATGTTATTAATAAAATCAGATGTATTTTAAACGTGGATATTCGTGTTTCTAACAACTATAGCACAACTATACTAAGAAATCAAATATTATCAATAAAATCAGATGTATTTTAAACGTAGATGCTCTTACATCCGAGAACTAAAACCTAACTTTATTGAAAAATCAAATGTTATTAATAAAATCAAATGTATTTCAAACGCGGATGTTCTTATTTTTCAAAACTAAAACCCAACTTTATTAGAAAATCAAATATTATACATAAAATCAGATGTATTTCAAACGTGGGTGTTCTTATTTCTGAAAACTAAAATCCCAACTTTATAATCAAATATTATTAATAAAATCAGGTGTACTTTAAACGTGGATGTTCTTATTACTGAAAAGTAAAACCCGACTTTAAAAAAAATCAAATATTATTAATAAAACCAAATGTATTTTAAATGAGGATGCTCTTATTTCTGAAAACTAAAACCCAACTTTATTATAAAAAAAATTAAATGTTAAAAAAAACAGATATACTTTAAACGTGAATGTTCTTTTTTCTGAAAACTAAAACCCATCTTTATTAAAAAATCAAATATTATTAATAAAATCAGATTTAATTTAAACGTGGATGTTCTTATTTCTGAAAACTAAAACCCAACTTCATTTAAAAAATGCAATATCCCCTGAAAGTGCATACATGCTTACTACTCACGTGGGTGGAGTTAGACGAACACTGTTTTGATATCTATGACGCAATGATTCAAAACAGCGAAAGCAAAAGGCAAAAATGCATTGAACAAGCGACAATTAAAAAGGAAACTGTATCATTTTTTCAGGGATGGTTGCATGGTTTTGGTATCCATGACGCATAAGAAATTATACAAGATGACAAATAAATCTGAGCAACTGAAGCAAATGGCATGGTACAATCCACAGCGATATCACAATGAATTGCAAACAAAAATGCTGTACATCGAAATCTGCTGTTGGAAGACGAAAAGAAAATTACAATGGAATGAAGGAACGTGTTATTTTAGCGTCTTTGATGGGTAAACAGGGAGGAGGAATCGAAATCACGTAAAAATATTCTGTTTAATTTGAAGTTGCTGATTTGTGACCCTATGATCTTTAAATGAAGAATAACATGATAATTCTGCTAATTCGAACCTTAAGAATTTTAGAGTGTATATGCCATGGAACATGCCTGGTTGTTACTGAATTATATAACCGCATAATTAAAGCAAAATGTAATTACTGACGAAAAGCTGGAAAAGAAGTATTTTGGTATCTATAACTTCATGTGAAATTATAAAAGATGATGAATGAATCCAAACAGCTAAACCAAAAGGCCTGGGTTAAATGTATGAGGTATTAATGAACGAAAATAAAGCGAGATCTGCGGTTAAGAGACATGCGACAACGAACACAACAACGAAAAAAAAATGGTTGCTAACATAATCTGCGGCCAGAAATTTCTTAATTAAATGGAAATTGTCTTTTTACCACCCTGTGACTTAAAACTAAAGTAAACCTGGAAAAGATGTTTTTTGGTATCTTTGCCTTCATGTGAAATCATAAAAGAGGATGAATGAATCCGAACAGCTAAAGAAAAAGATATGGGGAAGACGTATGAGGTAATTATGAACAATATAAAGCGATATCTGTGGTTAAAAAACATGCAACAACAAGCATCACAACGAATCATAAATAAAAATGATGCACAATAAAATATGCGGTTTAGAATTTCTTAATTCAATTGTAATTGCTGATTTGCCACCCTATGACTTAAAAAATACTATGACAAAGATATATATATATATATATATATATATATATATATATATATATATATATATATATATATATATATATATATATATATATATATATATATATATATATATATATATATATATATATATATATATATATATATATATATATATATATATATATATATATATATATATATATATATATATATATATATATATATATATATATATATATATATATATTATATATTATATATATCTGTAAACGAGCAATAACTGTATATTTAGGTGTTTATGAATTTTTCTCCAAAATGGCTTAATAGTTGTTTTTGAAAATTGGCCTCCTAAGATTTTTTGGCCAAAAAAAATGATCAAGATACGTCAAGACTTTGAGAATATTTGTTTTGATATGTGAAAAGAAATTTATATAAGTGACGTCATATTTATGAGTAGTATGTGACCTTATACTTTGCCCAGACATATAGCAATTTCTACGTTATTCTATAGAAGCTCTACACCTTTTCAAAGAGATTCAGAGCTCCCTCACAAGGCATTATACTATGTTCCATATTGTGATGCTTGGGATTTGCATAATATGTTATGAAGGACAAGTTTTTCTGACATAATTTACGTAGACTATATTTCTATTTTATGATATACATGTCTTTTAGGGTAAATCCGTGTCAGAAAACCGGAGTGTCTTTTTTAGCTGCCAATTTATTCAATTATTATTTTTTGTATATATTCAGGTTTCAGATTAGAATTTTCTACAGTTTGAATAGTTCATTTAATCTACTAGTATCAATATTTTTGCAATCATTTACATAGATATGGAATATTCTAAGCAACTTCTGGTGAGTAAAATTTTATCATTATTATATTAAAAAGAAATCTATTTTTTTTGTCGCATCATTAAGTTAATGAAGAATTTCCTTACTTACGCTTTTTTTTTCACCGTTCTGTTAGCTCTTTTAAAAAGCTTCATTCTTTTAAATAATAAAAAGACAAAGTATTACAATTTTATTAAATATTCAAAAAAAAGAGGGGTAGACTATATGTCTATTTTTAAAATGCTAAAAAAAAAAAACTTGAGTGGATAGGGTGAGATATAGGCTATAGGATGAGCCATTTATATACTCAATAATTTTTAGTTTAGGCTATGTCCAGGAGACTTTTTCTTCCTTTTTCTGTGATTTTAAGTAGTTCGTAATTTAGGTATATAAGTTTTAAAAGCTTTGCATAAAAAAAAAAAAAAAAAAAAAAAAAATTTATAAAAAAATCGTTTTACTAGTAAATTCAAATTTCAGGGGGACATAGCCCCCCTCCCCTCAAAAAAAACAAAATCTTAAAATATAATGAATATATTAGAGAGAAAAAGCAAAATATGCTATTTTTTTCTATTTAAATAAAATCTCCTACCCTCTCCTGTGGTTAAGATTTTAAATGTCTTGAAACACTACTTTTCATTCAAAGAAAAAATGTCCTTTTCCCATCGTGTTTTTAAAATGAGCTATCTTTATCCGCTTAAATACAACCACCTGTGGTTAAGCTTTTCACAAGAGCGTATAATTGCAAACCAACATTTGACATGCGATTTATCGGAGTTAACATAACAAAAGGATGGTGACTAAGACGGGGGGGGGGCTTTGTCTAATTCTAGTCGGAAACTCATAATTGATAGGGGGGGCAAGAGGGAATGATGCCATATTCTGTGTGTTTTTAGTTTGTTTTTGGTCAAATTGGACAGATATTTTTCAGTTGTATTTGATGAAATCAAATGGATTTCACAGATGATTAATATGCTTTCATAAAAATATATGACGGGGAAGAGGGGGGGATGTTTTTGAAATCCCCCTTCCCTCCAAACTTAAGTTTTTCCAAAATTTTACTTTAAAAGCTTTTCTTTTTAAATATTTCATTACTAAATTTTTCTTCTTTTTAAGAATGTTGAGGTGGATTCATGCAATTACCCTCCCTCCGAAAAGAGACCAAGATGGGATGATATCACACCGATGCAAGCTGCAAGAACATCAGTTACCAGATATACTAGCCCTAATACAGATTCGATGGCCCCTGCATGAGTCTCACAAGCCAATTTCAGCTTAGCACAAAGTTCTGCAATCTGGTAGAAAAATGAAGAGATAATGGATAGATTCTCATAGTGCGTTGATCTTATCCAATAAGAATCGGGAGGACACTCCTCTTCATGCTTTGCCAGGGACTTCAGATGTACAAGTGCAGTCAGAATTTGTAAATGTATATATTTTTTTTTCCGTATTTTCAAAAATAGGACAAATTTTCTCAAGTGCGTAACTTTCGATGGGTAGAACTTGAATTTGTTTCTAAACTATTCTATAATAATCCTATTTCATTACCATTAGACAAATTAGCAGTATATAAAAGAGTGGTTATAACACAGAAGTAGAAAACAGCTTATCATACTTTTCTATAGATTTATAAACTTAACCTATAATTTCTCTTTTAAGCAAGATGTTTTCTAATGCAAAAATCCAATTATTTCTTTAAACAAACTCTATATAAACAAATTACTATTTCACAGTTGACAATTGAACAACCGTTCTTAAACTGGGATATGTTTTTGCACTTAGCTTTGTGCGTATCTAATCCTTTTATCACAATAATCTATTAGGAAGATTGAATGTTAAACCGACACGTATAATTTGAATGTTAATCGCTCATTACAAAGTGGGGTTTTAAATAAACAGATGTTTTTATCTTAGATGAAGAGAGATATTAAGACAGGAAAAATCGCATAAATTGTTTCCATAGCGCATTTCTATCTGACGCTGTTTCCAATGCATGTTATAGGCTAATAGAATATAGGCTAAGGGGTTAGAAACGCAATTTCAACCTGTAAGAATATTTCAGCGTGTGTGTGTGTGTGTGTGTGTGTGTGTGCATGCATGTGCGCGTGTGTATGTGTGTTATTAACAAAATTTGTAATTTATTATTAAATGTTTTGTAAATAAAGATATAAGCAAAAATTTGTAATTTATTACGCATTTGTTTGATAAATTCGAATCCAATTAAGAAAAAAAAAATTTTTTTGTTTTAAACGTTCGTTACAAAAGTGGGATTTCAAATAATCAAATGTTTTCTATCTGAGATGAAGAGATATTAACATAGTAAAAAAGGATTCTTAATAACTTAAAATGTGACAAAGCAGTGTTATCAAAAACATTATTTGGGCGAAACCGTTTTTTGGATATTTTAGGCAATTATTTCGACGAAACAGTTAGAGACATTTTAAAAGATGATTTTAGAATATGTTTTCGAAAAGGATTTGAGGCTGAAACTCTAGGGTCGTTATAATACACAAGTTCTATTTGAATAGTGTTGTGAAGTCCTCTACTCCAAGTTGAAAGGGCTCGAATCCTCCTACCCCAAAGGAAGCTCTCTGTCCCCAAAGGTCCTCCTCAGAGCTCTAAAAAGGACCATCCAGCATTTAAATTGCACATTAATTGTTGATATGGAAGGAGAAAAAAAAGTTCTTCTCTTACAATGATTTATTTAGTCAAGGTTAACTAAGTCCAGAATTTCAAACAATTCCGTCGCAAAACGACATTGGAAAATTTGGGTTGTAGAGAAACTTACACCAACACCAGCAACCAATGTATGGGATTCATGCCCATTAACCGAGGCTGAAGAGCAATGCTTCATAGAACATACTGCATCGGTTGAACGATGGTCGGATTTTATTGAGAATTATAATCAAGAGGGACAGGCACTAGAGTTGGATCCCTATTTTGCATTTTTATTCTAAAAATTTTTTTTTTTTTTGAATAAAACCATTAATTTTATATATCATTCTCTTGTTCTAACTTATCCTCTAAGAATAAGACTTCATTTTCCTGACTAAAACAATATATATATTTTTAAATTGTACAATTGTCATTTTGAAATACATATGCCAATGTAACTTTTTTTTCTTCTTTTAATTGTTCAGGTGGTGGGACAATGACTATGAAAAATTGACGTAGTTTATTAACTTTATAAAAATAATGGTTATTTCATATAGAAAATAAAACCTTTTTTCTACAGATTAATGAAACAGCACCGCCGTTGGATAATACAACAACTGAATTTACAGGACCAATTCTGTCACCACCAATGCAGTTCACAGACGAACCTACATTAGTTGTAGATAATATGGAATGGCAAGGGGGTTTCCTTAACGATTTTTTTTTTTGGGGACATAGCTAGCCTAGACGATTTAACTTGTGATATCGATATGACAGAGGATTCGGACTGGGCAGATAGATTTATGCATGAACATTTAGGCAATGTTACTAGTGCAAGTGAATCGGATCCTCTTAAAAAAATTACATCGCGGGGCAATACAGACTGGCTTAATAAATTGCCCCAAACACTTTGAAAGATGCACTAGGGGACCTCGTTCCATCTCCAACCATAGCAGTTGAAAAAACGGGGGGCATTGAAAATTTTATGGCACTCCCCACCAGTTTACTTAATGATACAACAATGCAAATTGTTGGACCTAATTCTTCAGGGGACATTTTTGATGACAACTTTACTATTAGTGAATTGGATACTGTACAAATAGGTGCAGGACATGAAAATAGTGATATGTCCTTGGAATTACATGCATTTTATTTGTTAGAGTCTGCTCTAAGTCACATACAAACATATAGGGTAGATTTTAACCCTCCCGAGGAAAACGTGATTGACGGGAGAATTATTTTATCTGACCCTGTGAATGTTCTCCATAGCTACATCGAAAGAATTCCAGCGCAAATTGAGATTCAGATTCAGAAATGGGGGGGTCAAGGGGGAGTTAAAGCATCAGTGAATCAAAAAGTTTATTTACAAAAGGGAACATCCGGGGAAATCTTTTATTTTCATTTTTCAACTGGCAACCAGACTTTTTACCCAGGTCTAAACGAATTTGAAGACAACTTTTTCAACTGGGTGAATAAATTGATTTCAGCTTTGAAAACTTTTAATGAAATGGGTAGTGGTTTCACTATTTTATACATTGAACACATTGATCTGAATTTCAGTAGATTTAAAAAAAACTTTATTTTAAGGGGAGGGCGGGGTAACAAAATAAAATGCCACCCAGATTTTTTGGTTACCGGAGGGGTTCAGGGTTTCAATTTTGACAAGGGACTACAATGCTTTAAATATGTATTTTTAGCAGCAGCCCATTAAACATTATATAATAAGTCATAAATGAAAAATCTCGACAGCCTTGCAAGTAATAGTAGAAAAAAATTCCTTAAGTTAAATTTTTATTGTTTAGAGGGGAAGTATCCGGTGTCCTTTAAAGGTATAAGCATATTTGAAAAAGCAAAGTAAATTGTGGGGGTGGGGGGGCGTGGTCTCCAGGATGAAACAGAATTGGTAGAGGGGGGAGAAAAACCAGATAAAAAAGGAGTTTAGTACTCAGTGAGGACACCAATGATAGATAATGTTAAAAATTTGGTATGGATTATTTACGAGCCTCCCAAAGATATAAATTCTTATTGTCATTTTTTCCCCGTCACAGCAATAAGTCGACTCTTATCTCAGGTTGTGAAGAAAGGGGAACGTCTCTATTGCCCCATATGCCTTTCCCCATTCACATCTGAGCGAACATTCTCAGATCACATGAACCATTGCAAAATTCATGGAAATCAACGAATTGAAATGCCGACAGAAGGCAAAGATGTTTTACAATTTAAAAATTTCCAAAATTCCCTGCTATAAGTTGATAAAATATCTTTAGATTGTGAAACAAGACTGGTTGAGGTATCAGACCCATCAAGGCCAAATATAGTCAAGGAACACAAACTAGTTGCGTGTTCCTACGCACACGCCTGTCGCGATTCCAACAATAAAATGCAGTTGGAAGAGTTTTTTTTGGCTATGGATGAGGAGGGTAGCATGGAGAAACTATTTGTATCCTTAATAAAAACAGCAAACACCGCAATTTCACGATTGCGTAGCATCAACAACCCAATGACATTGTCAGATAAAGAGCAACTGACATTAGAAAAGGGGACGATTTGCTGGGTTTGTAGGGATGCTCATGCCCCAAAAGACGCGGTGAACGATCACGACCACCTTATTGATCCCAATTCAATGGGAAAAAGTAACTTTCGGGGCTGGGCTCAAAGCTCATGTAATTTAAAAATTAAACAGCAACTTTTTCTCCCGGTTTTTATGCTTAACTCTAACTGTGATCTAAAGTATGTGCTACAAGCATTGGTGCAGCTTCAAAAAGATAGAACAGTGAATGATATAGGTGTGATAGACTGCTTTGCGTATGAAATAATACCCAAATCATCGGAAAAGCCGCTTGGTTTGGAATATATGTGGAAATTTGTTGAAGCCGACGTTGAGTACACGAATAAAATTCGCATTTTAGATTCCTACAGTTGTTTCCCCAAATAATTGAGCGAATTCATTCAGGTGCAAAAAAACGATGACGGTTGCAACGCTTTCCCTCTTCTCAAGCAACAATTTACAAATGATTTATATGATATGTTGACGGTCAAAAGTATCTATCCTTATGACTATTATTGTTCTATGTTGAGATTTACCAAGCAAACTCTTCCATTAAGAGAATTGTTTTATGTTAGTCTTCATAATCGTAGGTACAACCCCGAGGAATATAGCTTTGCTAAAAAAGTCCGGGCAGAGGAAGGCTGTAAAAATGGTTTTGACTACTGCAAGTTTTATTTGTCGATTGACGTTTTAACTCTGTTACACATTATGTTTAAAAATACGAAAAAAATCTATGAAGAGTTTTATCTTGATTTGGGTTATTATTTTTCATCTCCTCGTTTGGTGATGGACCTCATCCTTAAAATTAGTGGGGAAAAAATTGGGCTAATCACAGAAATTGATCAGCACTTGTTCATTGAAAGATCAATGAGGGGTGGATTTGTTTTTCACGGGGATCGTATCTTGGAAACTGATCCAACATGAGAGAAGATAGGGACAAAATCGGATGCGGTTTTCCTTGATATGACGTCTTTCTTCCGATTGAACATTTCCAATTACTTAAGACCTTATAGTTACTGTAAATGGCTCAATGAACCTAACGCCTCCCAGTTCTCAACCCGTAACCAGTTTGTGAAAAATAAAACGGGTGGATATTTATTTTACAATGATGGAGAGATACAAGTCAAGCTTCACGATTCAGTAAAGGATTTTGTTTTCCCGTGCATCAATAGACCTGTGACTAAGGACTCTTTGAGTCCTCGCAATAGGCGTTTAGTCGAGGTGGACGGATTGCATTGTTCCCCTTTAAAACAAAAACTTATTGCTGATCTTCTGCCGAAAAAAAACATAGTTGTACATCATATAGCTTTAAAATGGATGGGCAACAACGGTTTCAACGTCACAAAGGTTCACAGAGCACCCCAGTTTAGTCAAAAACCCTATCTGAAAACATTTGTTGACACTTTTGTCAACAAACATTCTGCAGCGCAGACGAAAGCCGAAAAAGAAATTTATAAACTCATTTTGAATTCGGCTTTTGGCGAAATGTGTGAGAGTGTTCGCAACAGGAATCGTTATGACATCGTAACCGGTCCCGAACAAAGTGCTCGAATCATTACCGGTCCCAATTACAATTCCATCAAAATCATTGGCCCGGACATTGTACTATTGACTAGGAAAAAAAGCCAGAATTTCTTGAATAAAAATATTGCTGCAGGCAGTGCCCTCTTGGAGATCTCTAAAAAGCTCATGTTGGAATTCTACTACAATGTGCCTAGGGTACAGTGGCCGGAAAAGGGGCAAGTAGAGGTCTGCTACGGGGACACGGATTCTCTACTGTTAAAAGTAAAAACCCCAAATCTAATTGATGATTTGGCGCACGGTGAAATTATCAGCTGACGGAAGGACTATACTAATTGGGGTGGTCTTTACCCAGAGCTAGTGAAACGTCGGGCACCAAATCAGCTTTTATTTTTTAAATCAGAAACGGGAAGCGACGTGATTTCCCGTGGTATGTTTGTAAGTCCGAAGGTGTACTTTATACAGACACACGACGAGGAAATCCAGAAACATTGCAAAGGAGTACCCACGCGCTATGTGGATAAGCATTTCGACATGGACATTTATAGGAATTTTATTGTTGAAAATACAATTCCACGAGCCAAATTGCTGGCAATTCGCTCTCTCAAATACAGGAACTTTACTGTAAATGTAGAAAAAATCGCCATGAGTACCATCTCCGACAAGGTCTATGTTTGTCAAGATGGTGTGACCACCCTCCCCCTTGGACACTATTTAACTTCAGACCGGGCCGAATGTGTTATCCATAGGGAAAGTCTCGGTTTGAATAAAGTCCTGTAAATTATTTCCTAAAACCTTTGGGGGGGGGGGAAGCCTCGCGGCCTTTGGGGGGGGGGGGGCTCGCTGTCTGGGGGGGGGGGCGGCCGCCAGTGGGGGGCGCACCACCACTATCAAAGTTATCTTTTTTTTACTTAGAGCAGATTTTTTTTGTAAATGTTTCATTAAAAAAAAAGTGATATTTTTTTCAAGTGCTTTAATCTAATGTTGTATTTTTTCTCTATAAATAAACAAAAAAAAGTGTATTTATTTAAGTGTTTTTTTCTCTGTGTTCCTATATAAATGTTGTATTTTTTTTATAAATAAATTTAAAAAAAGTGTATTTTTTCATGTTTAATGTGCTTTTTTCAATGTATTGTTACTTTTTTTTATGCATATAATAAAAGAAAATATGATTCTTTATATGGTTTTTTCCCCCATCTACAAATTCAGTGTCATACTGGAGAACAACCACCCCCATCCCAAGATTTTCATATGCTTTCTCGAACATGCTTATTTCTTTCAAGGACACCAAATACGTCCCCTCTAAACAATAAAAATTTACCTGAGGGAAATTTTTTCTACCGTTACTAGTAAGACTGTTGAGATTTTTTATTTATGACTTAATATATAATGTTGAATGGGATGCTCCTAAATACAAATTTTTAAAGCATTGCAGCCACGTCTCAAAACTGAAACCCTAAACACCTCCTGTAACCGAAACATCCGGGTGGCATTTTATTTTTTTACCCCACCCTTCCCTTAAAATAAAGTTTTTTTTTAAATCTATTGAGATTCAGATCCATGTGTTCAATGTATAAAATTGTGGACCCACTTCCCCTCTCCTTAAATATTTCCAAAGTTGATATTAATTTATTCACCCAGTTGAAAAAGTTGTCTTCAAATTCGTTTAGACAAGGGTAAAAAGTCTGGTTTCCATTTTAAAAATGAAAATAAAAAATATCCCCGGATGTCCTCTTTTGTAAATAAACTTTTTGATTAACCGTTGCTTCAACTCCCCCGTGACCCCCCCCCATTTCTGAATCTGACCCTCAATTTCTGCTTGAAGTTTTTCGACGTAGCTATGGAGAACATTCATAGGGTCAGCTAAAATAATGCTCCCGTCAACCGCGTTTTCCTCGGGGGGGTTAAAATCTGCCCTATATGTTTGCAACTGACCTAGAGCAGACTTTAACAAATAAAATGCACGTAATTCCGAGGACATAGCACTATTTTCATGTCCTGCACCTTTTTGTACAGGATCCAATTCATTAATAGTAAAGTTGTCATCAAAAATGTCCCCGGAAGAATTAGGCTCAACAATTTGCATTGTTGTATCATTAAGCGAAATGGTGGGGGGTGACATAGAATTGTCAATACCCCCCGTCTGTTCAACTGCAATGGTTGGAGATGACACGAGGTCCCCTAGTACATATTCCAAAGTGTTTGGGGACAATTGATCAAGCCAGCCTGTATTGTCCTGCGATGTAATTTCTTTACGAGGACGCGGTTCACTTGCACTAGTAACATTGCCTAAATGTTCGTCCATAAATCTATCTGCCCAGTCCAAATCCTCTATCGTATTGATATTACAAGTTAAATCGTCTAGGCTAGTTATGTCCCCAAAAAAAACATGGTTCAGGAAACCCCCCTGCCAGTCCATACTATCTACAACAAATATAGGTTTGGCTCTGAATTCCATTGGCGGTGATAGAATTGGTCCTGTAAATTCAGTTGTTTCATTATCCAACGGCAGTGCTATTTCTTTAATCTGTAGAAAAAAGGTTTTATTTTCTATATGAAATAAACATTATTTTTATAAAGTTAATAAACTATGTCAATTTTCATAGTCATTGTCCCACCACCTGAACAATTAAAAGAAGAAAAAAAAGTTACAAAAGTTGGCATATGTCTTTCATAATGACAACTGAACATGTTAAAAATATATATATTGTTTTAGTCAGGAAAATGAAGTCTTATTCTTAGAGGATAAGTTAGAACAAGAGAATGATATATAAAACTAATGGTTTTATTCCAAAAAAAAATTAAAAAATTTCAGAATAAAAATGCGAAATAGGGATCCAACTCTAGTGCCTGTCCCTCTTGATTATAATTCTCAATAAAATCCGACCATCGTTCAACCGATGCAGTATGTTCTATGAAGCACTGCTCTTCAGCCTTAGTTAATGGACATGAATCCCATACATTGGTTGATGGTGTTGGTGTAACTTTCTCGACAATCCGAATTTTCCTATGTCGTTTGGCGACGGATTTGATCGAAGTGCTGGACGTAGTTAACCTGGACTAAATAAATCATTGTAAGCGTAGAACTTTTTTTCTCCTTCCATATCAACCATTAAAGTGCAATTAAAATAATGGATGGTTCATTTCAGAGCTCCGAGGAGGACCTTCGGGGATCAGGAGGTTCATTTGGGATAAGAGGATTCGAGCCCTTTGAACTTGAATGAGAGGACTTCACAAAACTATTCAAATAGAACCTGTTTATTGTAACGACCCTAGGGTTTCAGCCTCAAATCTTTTTCAAAAACATATTCTAAAATGGTCTTGTAAAATGTCTCTAACTGTTTCGCCGAAATAATTGTCTAAAATGTCCAAAAAAAACGGTTTCGCCCAAATAATGTTTTTTGATAACACCGCGTTGTCACATTTTAAATTATTAAGAATCCTTTTTTACTATGTTAATATCTCTCTTCATCTAAGATAAAAACATCCGATTATTTGAAATCCCACTTTTATAACGAACGTTTAAAACAAAAACAATTTTTTTTTCTTAATTGGATTCGAATTTATCAAACAAATGCGTAATAAATTACAAATTTTTTCTTATATCATTATTTACAAAACAATGCATAATATATTACAAATTTTGTTAATAACACACATACACACGCTCACAGGCATGCACACACACACACTCACGCACACACACACACACACACACAGACACACACACACACACACACACACACACACACACACACACACACACACACACACACACACACACACACACACACACACACACACACACACACACACACACACACACACACACACACACACACACACACACACACACACACACACACACACACACACACACACACACACACACACACACACACACACACACACACACACACACACACACACACACACACACACACACACACACACACACACACACACACACACACACACACACACACACACACACACACACACACACACACACACACACACACACACACACACACACACACACACACACACACACACACACACACACACACACACACACACACACACACACACACACACACACACACGCAAACTCACACGCACACACAAACGCACACAGGCACGCACACACACACACGCTGAAATATTCTTACAGGTTGAAATTGCGTTTCTAACCCCTTAGCCTATATTCCATTAGCCTATAACGTGCTGCGGAAACAGCGTCTAATAGAAATGTGCTGTGGAAACAATTTATGCGATTTTTCCTCTCTTAATACCTCTCTTCATCTAAGATAAAATCATCTGTTTGTTTGAAACCCCACTTTGTAGTGAGTGATTAACATTCAAATTATACGTGTCGGTTTAATATTCAACCTTCCCGATGGGTTATTGTGATAAAAGGTTTAGATACGCAAAAATCTAAGTGATAAAACATATCCCAGTTTAAAAACGGTTGTTGAACTGTCAACTGTGAAATAGTAATTGGTTTATATAGAGTTTGTTTAAAGAAATAATTGGATTTTTTGCATTAGAAAACATCTTGCTTAAAAGAGAAATTATAGGTAAGGTTTATAAATCTATAGAAAAGAATGATAAGCTATTTGCTACTTCTGTGTTATAATCACTCTTTTATATACTGCTAATTTGGTTAATGGTAATGAAATAGGATTATTATAGATTAGTTTAGAAACAAATTTAAGTTTTACTCATCGAAAGTTACGTGCTTAAGAAAATTTGCCTTACTTTTGAAAATACGGAAAGAAAAAAAAATTTGTACATTTACAAATTCTGACAACATTTCTACATCTGAGGTCTCTGGCTAAGCATGAAGAGGAGTGTCCTCCTAATCTTGATTGGATGAGATTGATGCATTATAAGAATGTATCCATTATCTCTTCATTTTTCTACCAGGTTGCAGAACTGTGTGTAAATCTGCCATTGGCTTTAGAGACTCCTGGAGATTCCATCGAATCTGGATTTGAACTAGCATATCGGGTAACTGAAGTCCTTGCAGCTTCAGTCCATGTGATATAACCTAATTTTGATCTCTGTTTGGATGGGGGGTAATAGCATGAATACACCTCACCATAATTAAAAAGAAGGAAAATTTAGTAATGAAATATTAAAAAAGAAAAGCTTTCAAAGTAGAATTTTGGAGAATTTTGAGTTTGGAGGGAAGGGGGATTTCAAAAACATCCCCCCCCTCTTCCCCGTCCTATATTTTTATAAAAGCCTCTTAATCATCTGTGAAATGCATTTGCTTTCATCAAATACAATTGAAAAATATCCGTCTAATTTGACCAAAAACAACCTAAAAACACACCTATTTTGGCATCATTCCATCTTGCCCCCCTCTAAATTCTGAGTTTCCTACTATAATTAGACAAAGGCCCCCCCCCCCCGACTTAATCACCATCCTTTTTTTATCTTAACGCCGATAAGACGCATGTCAAATGTTGTTTTGCAATTATCCCCTCTTGTAAAAAGGTTAAACACAGGTGGTTCTATTTAAGCTGATAAAGAAAGCTCATTTTAAAAAGACGATGAGTAAAGGACATTTTTTTTTTGAATGAAAAGAACTGTTTCAAGACATTTACAATCGTAATCAAAGGAGTGGGGAGGAGATATTTTATTCAAATGGAAAAAAATAGCTTACTTAGCGTTTACTATCGAATATATTCATTATATTTTAAGATTTTGTATTATTGGAGGGGAGGGGGCTAAGTCCCCCTGAAATTTGAATTTACTAGTAAAACGATTTTTTTTTTTTTTTTTTTATTATGCAAAGCTTTTAAAAATTATATAACTAAATTAAGAACTAATTACAATAACTGAAAACTGAATAAAAATTATCCTCGACAAAGCCTAAACTAAAAAATTATTTATTATATAAAGGGTTCGTCATCTAACCTATATCTCACCCTGTATGCTTAAGTTTTTTTTTTTTAGCATTTTAGAAAGAGACGTCTATTCTACCCCTCTTTTTTTTGAATATTTACTAAAATTGAAATACATGGACTGTTTAATATTTAAAAGAAGGAAGCTTTTTAAAAGAGCTAACAGCACGGTGAAAAAAAAAGCATAAGTAAGGAAATTCTTCCTTAACTTAATGGTGAGACAAAAAAAATAGATTTCTTTTTATTATAATAATTAGAAAATTTTACTCACCAGAAGTCGCTTAGAATATTCCATGTCTATGTAAATGATTGCAAAAATATTGATACTAGTAGATTGAATGAACTATTCAAACTGTAGAAAATCCTAATCTGAAACCTGAATATATACCAAAAAAAAAATTGATATATATTGGCAGCTAAACAAGACGCTCCGGTTTTTTGACACGGATTTACCGTAAAAGACATGTATATCATAAAATAGAAATCTAGTCTACGTAAATTATGTCAGAAAAACTTGTCCTTCATAACATACTATGCAAATCCCAAGTAGCACAAGATGGAACATAGTATAATGCCATGTAAGGAAGCTCTGAATCTCTTTGAAAAGGTGTAGAGCTTCTATAGAATAACGTAGAAATTGCTATATGTTTGGGCAAAATATAAGGTCACATACTACTTTTATGAGCATATTTCAATAGCACAAATATTTCATTTCTATTACAAACATGTTTGACCCCCCCCCCCCCAAGCAGAAAATTCACTCCCCCGTCTCCTAAAAATCTGTGTATAATTCTCAATAACAAATACTATATATTCGGCCCAGAATGGGAAAATCTCATAGACCTTTCCTCAGGGACTATGGGGGTTATGCTATCCCCAAAGACACAGTTATTGGACCTTTTAACTATGCTGGATAAAATGGCTATATCTTCATTTGGTTGGACACCTTTGGGGAAAAAGGACGTGGGAGGGGGACTAGTTGCCCTAATATTCTTTCGGTCACTAAAAAAGATCATTACAACTTTTCACTTCCGTTCAAATGAGTCCTCCTCTGACCTTATAGGTACATTGGCTCAATATGATGACCCCATGGGAAGAACAAGAAAAAAATAACAAAAAAAACCGAACAAATAAACAGCGTTCTCTGTTTGCGGCTACCTCTACAACCATGATTTTATAAGAAGACCTTGCCCCCTCCTCCTATATTCTTATGAATGGGAATTACTGAAGGGCTCGCTTATAAAAACTTTGATATTCAAATTGGTTAAGCCTTACTCTCCTCATCTGTGTGTTTCTAAGTCATAGTCACGATATACTGCTTCAGTAAGCTACAAATTAACAATTTTCTTGAGTAATAAATTTTTTTTATAAGATTTATAATTACAAATAATAGCGGAGATTAAAGAATTAATGGCTCCTAAATTGTATGACATTATTTTTCACACATTACTATCAAACAGTTCGTGGTACTGTATCAAACTGTAATTAAGGAGCGACCCGGCTCAATAGTAACCAAAACAAAAAAAACAGATTTTTGATACCAATAGATACATCAAATTCTTATGTTATTAGAATACATAAAACTTTTTATGCATTAACTTTTTATTAGCTTTTTTTAAATTATTAGAATCAGATTTTTATGCTGATTTCAAATATGTAAGTTTCAGTTTAGACATACCCATCAAAACTTACGCGACTGAGAAAATTTGTCTTCTCAGGGGTGATAGTATCGGCCCAGTGGTCCTAAAATATTGCGGGAGGGTTCATTCGAACAAAAATTAAAAGTTCTACTGCTTTTTTTAAGTGACCAAAAAAATGGAGGGCAACTAGGCCCCTTCCCACGCTCGTTATTTTCCCAAAGTCACGCGATAAAAATTTTTAGACAGCCATTTTGTTCAGCATGGTCGAAAAATGCAATAAATATGTCTTTGAGGATGACTTAATCCCTCACAGTCCCTGGGGAAGGTCTATTAGTTATGGACTTTGCCTAATGTTTACATCTAGAATTGGTTATTGGGAAGTATACAGACGTTATCAGGTTTTTTTGGTAGTTTTGGGGGGGGGGCGGGGGTTTTGCGTGGGAGGATCTTTCCATGGGAGAAGTTTTTATGGGGGAAGGGACATTGCTATGAAGGTAGCGCCGAATTTACCAGCATTATTAAAAAAAACGATCAAAAATTAAATAAAAAAGAACAATTTTCAGCTGAAAGTAAGGAGCAATATCAACACTTAAAACGAACAGAAATTATTACGTATATTACTGGGTTAGCCCCCTAGTCATACCTCACTCTTTACGATAAAGTTGTTTTTGTACTTTCATCAGAGCTATTCATTATAATTAACGGCCTTTGTGATTAAAGGGTCATTCTTAAAGAATTCGAACAAAATTTGAACTTTAGCGTAAAGAGAGAGGTATTGAATAGGGGTTGAACCCTCTAATATACGTATATAGAAAATAGAATAGAAATATAGAATAGAAATATACGAATATAGATGTTCGTTACGTAAGTTAATTGTATAGGTTAGGTTACTAACCTAATGGAAGTTATCAAGTATTTTTCAGTAGGTTGCATAGGTTGTATCAAGACATGGCTAATTGTAGACAGAGTAAAGCCAAGACAGAGTCCCAGTAATTCAGAGGCAAATGTTTAAAATGGCTGGGGCACGGGTAAATGGTGGGAGTATACGTGACTCTTTTATTGGACACATACTTGTTTGTTAGCTTTTGGAAAGGCATGCCTGCCTAGAGTCTCAGGCATGTTGACCAAGAATTTAAAATTGATGTAAGACCGTTAGATTGCCTGTAATGAGAGGCAAACAAGGCACGCCCGCCTATGGTCTTAAGAAGGTTGACCAATCAATTTAGCACTTGTTCACGGATTCCCACCGTCTCCAATCACTTTCCAAATAGTATCTATTCATTGCCTTAGCCCAGTTCAGCAGTCTGTGCGAATTTCCTTATTTTTTAAAGTTTAGGGTCGCTTGCCTAAGACTATGGGCAGTTGAGGTGGGCGCCTCCAAAAATCTTGCTAATTTCTTTTCTCGTCTTAGAACTTATTCACGGATGCCTAAAGCCGTGAACGGTTAGACTGTTTTTCTAGTGGTAACCATGCATGCGCTACACACATACCAACAATATTTTTTTTCATTTTCACATGGGGTCCCAACCTAGCCCATTTCCATCGCTTAGCATTCAGGCCTTAAGAAATAAAGCCCAGATAGTCAGACCCCAACGCTCCAATCTGAACACTGAACGCTAAAAAATGTCCAAATTTTGTCTAATAATTAATAAAAAATTTGCATTCTGAACCCCTGATGATTATCCACAGACCTTATATGAGGGGGTCACTATAGAATTGAAAATGATAAAGATTAAATTTGATCAGAATGCTGGAATGAGGTGAGGCAATGAATAGATACTATTTGGAAAGTGATTGGAGACGACGGGCACCCCTCCCCGCCTATCCTGAAGAGAGAAGCTTGAATGTTAAGCGATGGATATGGGCTAGATTGGGATTCCATGTGCAAAGGAAAAAAAACTGCTGTTGGTATGTGTTTACCGCATGGTTACCGCCTGAGCAACGGTCTAACCATTCACTGCATTAAAAATCCGTGAACAAGTGCTAGAGCGAGAGAGAAATTTGGGACAATTTTAGGGGTTGCCCAACCAGCCCAGAGTCCCTGGCAAATGACCCAAAACTTGAAAAATTGAAATTTGCTCTGATTGCTAGGCTGAGCTGTGCCAATGAATAGGAACTATTTGGAAGATGACTGGAGAGAGAGTAGGTGGAGAGAAGCATAGTATAAGGGTACAATTATTGAAACCAAAAAATTGGGCTTGTATGATGGAAGCGGCGGACATGGGCTAGATTAAGACCCCATGTGAAAATGAATATATTGATGCTATGTGTGTTGCCGATGGTTAGTGCTTGAGCAACGGTCTAATCATTCACTACCTAAAGATTCCGTTAACTACTGCTAAGGTGAGAGAAGAATTTGGGACAATTTTCTGTGGCGCCCACCTGCCCAGAGTATCGGGAAAGTGATCCAAAACTTGAAAAATTTGTGAAAAATTAAAAATTGCTCAGATTGCGGGGCCGAGCTTAGGCAATGCTATGTCAGATTAAAGTTACGTCAGATCAAAATTTCTAGAAAGCCATTTAGCCAAAAAAAAATAAAAAAAATATATGCAAATTTCTTTTTAATTATTCATGTACGGTGAGCCAAAATCAAAACTACATTAATTAAAAACCCTTCAGAAATTAAATAAAAAACAAGTTTTTTTTTACTGAAAGTAAGGAACGACATTAAAACTTAAAACGAACAGAAATTATTCCGTATATGAAAGGGACTGTCCCCATTTCGCCGCCTCACTCTTTACATTAAAGTTTGACTCTGTCTCACAGCTTTGTTTTTTTAAACAAACAAAAAAAAATTTAGTGTAAAGAGCTTGGCTTTGAAGAGGGAACCGCCCCTTTCATATATGGAATAATTTCTTTGCGGTTTAAATTTTAATGTCGCTTCTTACTTTTAGTTAAAAAAAAATTTTCTATTTAATAAAATTGTATACACCATAGACTGAATGACATATTTATATGTGTAGCCACCACATAACAGTGGAAAAAAATTTCTCCTTCGGCTCTGAAGGATTTGAGTTCAACCTACTCTGTGGTAGCAATCAAACAGTTCGTGGTAACGAACTATAAGTAAGGAGCGACCCGGCTCAATAGTAACCGAAACTCTAAAAACCGGAAGTTTGATATCCGTAGATACATCAAAAGAATCAGATTCTTATGTTGATTTCAAGTATACAAGTTCTTAAAGTGTAGTTTTACCCATCAAAAGTTACACGCCTGAGGAAATTTGCCTTATTTTCGAAAAAAATGGGAAACACCCCCAAAAAGTCATAGAACTTTAATGAAAATCACACCATCAGATTCAGCTTATAAGAGAACCCTGCTGCTGAAGTTTCAGGCTCATATCTGCAATAATGTGGAATTTTGTATTTTTGTCTGAAGGAAGATCACGGATGCGTGTTAATTTTTTTTTTTTTTTTTTTTTTTTTTTTTTTTTTTCAGGGGTGATCGTATCGATCCAGTAGTCCTAGAATATCGTAAGGGGGCTCATTTGAACGGAAAAATTTGGAATTTGTATTTTTTTGTCAGAAAAAAGATCACGGATGCGTGTTTATTTGTTTGTTTGTTTTTGTTGTTTTTTTCCCAGGGGTGATCGTATCGATCCAGTAGTCCTAGAATATCGCAAGAGGGCTCATCTGAACGGAAATTAAAAGTTCTATTGCCCTTTTTAAGTGACCAAAAATTGGAGGACAACTTGGCCCCCTCCCACGCTCTTTTTTTTCCAAAAGTCACCCAATCGAAATTTTGAGAGAGCTATCAGTAGTATGTATATAATGCTTAAGAGCGGGGTGTCTCCCTATATAGCTATAATGCTTAAGAGCGGGGTGTCTCCCTATATAGCTATAACAGTTTCAAGCAGACAGTGCTCCCGTCAATACAAGCAGACAGTGTAATGACCGGAATTCAACCACCGTGAAAATTCGTGTTGATCTGTGTTCAAAGTGCGTGATGATTCCTTTGTATGAAATTGTGAAATTCTTTTTGTAATTTAATTTGTTAGGCGTGGTTGACTTATGTTTAACCTTGAATACGGATATAAAAACTCTGACAATTTATTATCTTCTCAGTTCAGAATTGGCATTTGAAATATAATGATGCATTCAAATAAAAGGAATATTGTCGAAAGCTACTCGCAAGAAGTAAGCTATTCTTTTATAATCATAGTGGGTAAAGAAATTAATTCTACTAGAATTTATACAGACCCTATTATAGTTAACAGATTGTTAAATGTTTTTTGAACCTGGATCTCCAGAGGTCGGTAAAGAGCAATATCAAAACACGAAAAAAAGTATGTAAACACTGTATTTAAATGGCTTGCGACTTAGCACATGAGTTAAATCATACCTATTTTTTATTCCGGACCAAAGTCCCCACATTCGTTCCCCACCGGCCCCAAGTTCGTTCCCCACCGGCCCATAGTGCCACAATCGTCCACCGCCCCCTCCCTCCAACCCCCTCCCTCCAACCCCCTCCCTCTACCCCCCCCTCCAACTTTTTTTTTTAACTTTTTTTAACTCTTTTTTTACATCTCTTAGAATGTCATGAAACACACTTAAAACATAAAAATTTCATATTTGATATTTTCCAACTTCAAAATGGGAATGATATAGATATGTGTGTCGCGACTTTTACTATTAGAAAAATAATGTTTGTAGTGATCAATTTTTTTTTCTGACAGTTTTTTTAAACTTTTTTTTTCTGACAGTTTTTCTTTTAACTTTTTTTTATGACAATTTTTTTTTTCTTACTGTTTTTTTTTTAACATTTTTTTTACATTTCTAAATCATATCAGAAAAATAGAATGAAAATTTCAATTTAAATTTAAATTTTAAAAACTTATTCTTGTGCATACTATTGATGAGGACTGATGGTTCTCTTTCAAGATTTCATGAAAAACAAACTTTTTTTTTAGGATTTTCCAGAGCTCCCCCTACCCATTAAGAAGATGGGGTGAAGCGACACCAGTGGTCAGCAGACCGACGGTTATACAACATGGTCGTTGGCCGAAACCATTGATACCATCAATATTAACCGTAAACCACCCAATAGCCAACTATCCAGCTCCCTCATACAGCATCCACAGCAATATGTCACAACCATCCGGACCCATCGTACACCAACCAACTGTCAACTGGTCAATTTCTACATCCAACACTCACAACAAGATAACACAACCACCCGGACCCATCATACACCAACCAACTGTCAACTGGTCAACAACCACACTCAACATGCAAACCTTACCCCCATCCCATGAAGCTGATGTACTCAAGGAACCAGTCACCACTCTCAGTGATAGCGTAAGAAAAATTGTATTTTCTCTCATTCTCTCTCTCTCTCTCCCTCTCTCTCTCTCTCTTATCTCTGTATATATCTATCTCAGTGTGCATTTTAAAAAAAAAAAAATAATAAAAATAAAATAAAAAAACCTCAATGTCAATGTTAGGATCTAGCATGAATTAAGAATTAAAAAAAAAGTAATAAAAGGGTAGCGATTCTACAGATTTAGATCATTAAACACTGAAAATATTTTTTCAGCTTAATTGAAGTGTCACATCACCATATAAAAAAAATGACATAATTTCTCTTTCTTATACCAGGATACACTTGAAGAAACATATTAAAACACACACACACACACACAAACACAAATATACAAACACACAAACACACAAACACAAAAACAGACACACAAAAACAAAAAAACACACACACACACAAAAACACACAAACAAACACACCAAAACACACAAAACCAACAACAAAACCAAAAAAAAAAACCAACACACCCAAAAAAACAAACACAAACACAAAAACAAACATACACACACACACAAACACACACACACACACACACACACACACACACACACACACACACACACACACACACACACACACACACACACACACACACACACACACACACACACACACACACACACACACACACACACACACACACACACACACACACACACACACACACACACACACACACACACACACACACACACACACACACACACACACACACACACACACACACACACACACACACACACACACACACACACACACACACACACACACACACACACACACACACACACACACACACACACACACACACACACACACACACACACACACACACACACACACACACACACACACACACACACACACACACACACACACACACACACACACACACACACACACACACACACACACACACACACACACACACACACACACACACACACACACACACACACACACACACACACACACACACACACACACACACACACACACACACACACACACACACACACACACACACACACACACACACACACACACACACACACACACACACACACACACACACACACACACACACACACACACACACACACACACACACACACACACACACACACACACACACACACACACACACACACACACACACACACACACACACACACACACACACACACACACACACACACACACACACACACACACACACACACACACACACACACACACACACACACACACACACACACACACACACACACACACACACACACACACACACACACACACACACACACACACACACACACACACACACACACACACACACACACACACACACACACACACACACACACACACACACACACACACACACACACACACACACACACACACACACACACACACACACACACACACACACACACACACACACACACACACACACACACACACACACACACACACACACACACACACACACACACACACACACACACACACACACACACACACACACACACACACACACACACACACACACACACAAACATACACACACACAAACATGCACACAAACAAAAACACAAATACACACACACACACAAACACACACACACGAACAATCAAATAAAAAAACAAACAAATAAACACACACACACACACACAAACAAACACACACACACAAACACACACACACACACACACACAAACATATACACACACACAAAAACACAAAAAAACACAAACAAAAACAAAAACACACACACACACACACACACACAGACAGTCTAAATATTCTTTTTCTGATAAATGAAAAAATAAGTTCACATTCATGATAATATCCATGATAATATCCATGACGAATCACCGGAATGGATTACAACTTTGTTAAGTGATTGGTTTGGTGATGATTGTAGTCGTAGTAGTAGTAGTATGCTTCTCAGTCCTGATACACTTGAGGGTTTGTTGAGTGAGTTTGGGGATTCCACACCACACAACATCCCCACCATTGAGAAATGTAGTGCAGGACATGAAATCCCCGTACCACCCTCTATCATGTCCGATTTTAATTGTAGTATGCTTCCTCCGAATATAGGGGATAGTTATATTAATGTACCAAGTACATCTACAGGGGGTATGATTCAACCAGCTACCCTCGAATGGGCTGATCGTCCCAGTTCTGATACACTCGAGCGTTTGTTGAGTGAATTGGGGGATTTCACACCACGTAACATCCCCACCATTGAGCAAATTGGTGGAGGACAAGAAATCCCCGTAACGCCCCCTGTCATGCCTGATTTTAATTTAGTTGACTCTGCCTTGCACAATTTATTTGTTTATAGGGCTGAGTTTGAGGACCCATTTAATTCACTAACATCAGGTAGCACCATAACGGATCCGGTAGACATAGTATACTCCTATGTGGGCAAGATTCAAGCCCTTCTTTAAAGAGTGATTCGGGAGGGTGGTGGGAGGGATGGGATTAAGGCTGCCATCGCACAAAAAATAATTTATTTCAATGAAAAGGCGGATGAGGTGTATGAGCGTTATTTACGTACTGCAATGCTACCACTTCATCCAGAGTTAAATAGTTTTGAGGGTATTCTTATAGAATGGGGTGATAATATAGTAACAAAATTAGAAAATTGTACTGAGGCGGGTACTGGGTCGGTGGTGTTATTTATTGGGGTTTTGGATATTAATGTGGGTAAATTTAAAAATAATTTTATTTTAAGAGGGGCCGCGGGAGTGGGAAGGTGGTACCAAAATATAATGAAGATTTAAAGGGGTGTAATGGTGTACAACGCTTCAATTTCGATACAGGGCTTCAATGCTTCAAATATGCATTTCTTTTGGCAGCTCACGAGCCTCTGCAAAAGGAAGCTAGTAAGACACAGTTGGACAATTATGCAGTTAATGGGAGTCCAAATTTCCCTAAAGTGGATTTTAATTGTTTAAATGATCAATATCCAGTAATACTTAATGGAATAACTATTTTTGAGCGGGCTAATGCACATTTAAAAATTGGTGTTACTGTGCTACAATATGAAACAGAATTTGAGGGGGGTGACCGTAAAAAGTGGGTTATATTTCCAGTGAGGGCTCCGTCCGTTGAATCAGTGGAACATTGGGTTTGGCTTCTTTACAAGCCAGCCAGTGATCCCGATTCAATTGTACATTTTTTTCCAATATCTAAAATAAGTCTGGTTCTGGGGGAGGGTAAAGGGAATCAACGGGGGGGGGGTACATGTCATTATTGTCCGACATGTCTTTCTAGATTCCGGTCAGAAATTAAGTCAAACAATCATATGAAGCATTGCAAGCGTCATGGATGTCAATCTGTGCAAACGGTTAGCGGTGACAGGGCCATCTTGCGATTTAAGAACTTTCAAAACTCGCTCCAACAGAGTGACAAGGTGGCCTTAGACTGTGAAGCCGCTCTCATAGATGTGTATGATCCATTGAATTCAAATCTTGTCAAAAAACATGAGGTAATTGCATTCTCTTATGCTCACGTACAAAGAGACTCGTGTAATTCCATGAAATTGGTAGAGGTAATTGAGAGATTTGGTGGTGAGGATTGTAGGCTCTCAGTCGTGACAGCACTGCTTAAAACAGCAAATAAATCAATATCACGGCTACGAAATACGTTCTATTTAATGACTCTATCACCAGAGGAGCAGTTGGCCATTAAAACTGAAAAAATATGTTGGGTTTGTAAGGGGGAATTTGTTGAGGGTAATGGGAAAGCGGGAAAGGGGGTAAAGGGAAAGGGGGTAAAGGGATGGTCCGCGACCACGATCATTTGGGCAACCCGATTGTATCGGGATTGAGCAATTTTCGTGGAGTGGCCCATCAATCATGTAATTTAAACGTTAGTCAACAATTGTTTCTACCTGTTTATATACACAATTCCAGCTATGACATGAAATTTATTTTACCGGCATTGGCACGATTGCAACGAGGTGGAGTTGTAGATGGCGCATGGGTAGATGGTTCTTTTTCTTATAATATCATACCCAAGTCGTCTGAAAAGCTGCTGCTCTGAAAAGCACGATAAATTGTGCATGAAAAAGATCCATTTTTTACAATCCTTTAGTTTCTTCCCCAACTCCCTAATAAAACTCATTGAAGTAAAGGAACCTGATTATTACTACGGTTTACGCCTTCTTGGGCCATGCCTCCTGGAAAAGCACTTTTCAGACAGCGGACTTTTTGAGCTATTAACTTGTAAGGGCATACATTCATATGACCAATATAACTCGTATAAAAAGGTTTCTGAAGAACAATTACCATCTATCGCATAGTTCTCTGATTCACTTTACGATCGCCAATGCACCACTGCTGATTATGGATTTGCCAAGAGGGTTTGGGCTAAGGGAGGGTGTAAAAATGGGTGGGATTATTGTAGATTATACCTGGCAAATGATGTATTGACGTTGCTGGATATTGTGTGTAAGAACACGGATAAAATCTATGGAGAATTTGGGTTGGATTTAGGTTATTATTTTTCCACTCCTCATTTTGGGATGGATCCAAGTTTTAAAATAGGTAAAGAGAAAATAGACTTGATCACCGACGTGGATCAGCATCTATTTGTAGAGAGATCAATGAGGGGAGGGTATGTTTTTCATGGAGATCGTATCCTTGAAACTGATCCCACTGGACATGACACCGGTGTAAAGTCGGATTCAGTTTTCCTGGATATGAACTCCCTCTATCCGTCGGCAATGTCTCACTACCATTTGCTGTGTGGAAATTATAAATGGCTTAACGATCCTAGTGCTTTAGATTTCCACAACATTGCCAATGTTGAGGAGAATGGACAGCGGGAATGGTTTTTTGAAATTGATAGTGAAATACCCGTGGAGCATCATGATTCGGTGAAGGATTTTGTATTCCCGTGCATAAACAGAGCGGTGACTAGGGACTCTTTGAGTCCATACAATATTTCGAAGGTAGAGGATGGTGGTTTGCACTGGACACCTTCAAAACAAAAACTTATCGCCGACCTTCATCCGAAAGAGAATATCGTTGTACATCACGTTATTTTGCGGTGGATGGTAGACAACGGTTTCAACGTCAAAAGGGTACATAGAGCCCTCCAATGTGATCAGAAACCCTATTTGAAAACTTTTATTGACACCTTTGTCAGTAAACGTTCCGAAGCGAAAACGAAGGTTGAAAAGGAAATTTTTAAACTCATTTTGAACTCAGCCTTCGGTAAAATGTGCGAGAGTGTACGTAATCAAAGTCGTCGTGACGTTGTGACTGACCCAAAAGAATGTGATCGAATCGTTGCCGAAAAACTTCCAAACTTCACATCATTCACTATCATAGACTCAAATATGGTCCTCCTAAATAGAAAAAAAAGAAATGTGGTTTTAAATTAAAATATTCCAGGTGGCAGTTCAATAACAGAAATTTCAAAAAAACTCATGTTGTCATTCTTTTACAATGTGTGTAGGCGCCAATGGCCTGGGGAGGGAGACCTTCAAGTATATTACGGGGATACCGATTCACTTTTGCTAAAAGTTAGAACTGAGAATTTATTGGAAGATTTGGAAAAAGGCGTGCACATTAGCTCCCGAATGGACTTTACCAATTGGGACGAGTCCATTTACCCGGAGTTAGTGAAGCTTCAGGCCCCAAATCAGTTATTAATGTTAAAATCAGAGACAGGAAGTGACTTGATTTCCAGTGGTGTGCTTGCAGCTCCGAAGGTGTACTGTGTGCAAATACACAACGAGGTAGTCAAAAAAGTCTGCAAAGGGGTGCCTAGACACTACGTGAATAAGAATTTTGACATGAATGTATACAGAAACTGTGTGGAAAATAGTATAGTTCCAAGGGCGAAGGTCATGGCGATTCGCTCTTTAAAATTTAAAAACCACACAGTTCGAGTTGATAAAATAGCCATGTGTCCCATTTCGGATAGTCTATGTGTGTGCGGATGGTCTGAAGATGCTACCCCATGGACATTATTTAACTTCTGACCGAGGTGTGTGTCGAGATTATAGACATAGCCTCGGTCGGGAAAAAATTAAATAGTAAATGGTTGGGTGGTGGTGGGATTCTTTTTTGATAGATATTTTTTTCCAATTCAGTGTTATTTCTTTTTTCACAACTCAGCAGTAGTTTTTTTCCCAACTCAGCAGTTTTTTTTATAGCAAGGCAGAGTCGTATGTTTTTTTTTGTAAATAAAAAATTGTTCAAATTGTTTTCTGGCCCCGCGGCTGGCCCGGGGGGGGGGGGTACCGGCCTTCGGCTTGCCGCCACCAGCGGCCGCAGCACCCCTTCCGGGGGGGGGATCCCAAAATTTAAGATGTTGTAAATAAAAGTGATAGTATTATTATTTTAAGTACATTATTTATCAAATGTTGTGTTTTAATAAATAAATTAAAAAAAAGTGTATCTATTAAAGTGTTTTTTTTCTAGTGCCTATGTAAATGTTGTATTTTTTATTATTAATAAATTTAAAAAAAGTGTATTTTTTTCATGTTTAATGTGCTTTTTTCAATGTAGTACTTTTTTTAAGTGATATTACTTTTTTATGTATTATAAAACAAAATATGATTCTTTATTAGTCTTCTTCTCATTATTATTATTTTTGACAGGAGTAGTAGTAGGGAAATTATTTAGTCATTAGGCGGCTATAGTCTACAGTTAGATAACTTTGTAACCTGTTGAAGGAAACGTGTATTAATTTAAAACACAATTCATATCATTTTAATGCGGATCATCAATATACGGCAAAACGACACTTTTAACAAAAATAATTCAAAATCGTGACAAAATGTTTTTATAAAATCCAACTAAAATTTACTAGTGCTACAGTGTTTGGCAAGAATCCTATGATAGAATAAAAACTATTGCCCCAGACACGAAATTTATACATGGACTTGACACTTTCAACAGTATTGAATCAAACTCTTGGTTGATTATTGACGATCTGGCTGAGTCCATTGAAGAATGGTCTCAGGAGATGATACAATTGTTCACTCTCCGATCTCATCATCAACGGATCTCCATAACCCTAGTTCTACACAATCTGTTTCAGCAGAGCAAGTGTATGAGAACACTTGCTTTGAATTGCACCTACTATAACATCTACAGGGTTGTTCGTGATCCCAGTTCCCTCATAACATTAAACAGACAGGTGTATCCGGGTGAACCAAAATTCTTACTCTTGGCCTACAATCAGGCTACCAACAAACCCCACGGATATATTCTATTGGACCTGAATCAGAACACACCCGAGGATTTACGTGTAGTCACCGATATTTTTGACAATGAAATTACTGTATATCTGCCAGTAAAAATTAAAAAAGGTCATTACTTGTAATCTTGGCCCTGAAAAAACTACAGGAATACTGATTTTTATTCACCGTCCTAGGTAATTCAAAACCTTGACTTAGGAAGGCCATACTCAAACATTGTGTTGACAGAGAATTCATTAATCTCGTATCTGAACTTTGTTTAAATCTAACCGAAGGCACTGTTAAACTGCCAGAAGGTGTTAAGCAGCAGACAAAGCAACATCGTTCCCTTGTACGCTCCCTAACATAAGCGGCAAGCATAATTAAAGGAAACGATTTTAAAAGACAACGACTTCTTGAAGTGGGTGGTAGCTTCTTTACACTTTTACTGCCAATCATTGCAGGACTTGTATACAGTTTTTTCTAGATGGCAAAACCCTATAAATTGACTCCAATTGAGCTCGCCCTTTCACCAAAGGAGCATTTCGATGACAATCTCAATAAATTCATTAACAATGAGACAATTGCCGACGATGAAAAATTAATTCTGCTTCAAAATTCACTTCGCCGGGTGGACAAACACAAGCCCTATCGTGAGAGACCCCTCAAAGTAAAAGTCATTGAATTCAATAAGGAAATGACTCCATCATCATCATCATCATCATCAACAACGATAATACCAAAAGAAGAAGAAGAAGATTTGTCTAAAGTTATGACAAGTGTTGCAGATCTAATGCCAAATTTCTATCGCGAACAATGTAAAAGACTCTTGACGTATCTCAATGACAGTGAATATTTTCAAATTGATGCTAGTGGGAATCAGATTGTAATCCCTGGCAAGACCTATATTATATTTGATTTATTATCAGATTTGGTCACGAATCGTAAAAGACTTGTATCATTTGACAGTCACCTGCATACTTTTTAAACTCATCAAACTTTCCCAAAAGCCTTATTGCCAATAAACATATTTTAAAACGATTAAAGGAATTTAGTCAAATATCAAAAGATTTTTTTAAATAATTTTCGGAAAATACTACTAGCACGCCAAGTGGAAATGACTTGACAAGAGCTATGAGTGGGGGAGTCAAGCGAAGACATCTTAATATCACTGCAGCCCCCTCACCATCACCTGTTAGTATGCAAATGGGTAGTCGACACTTCACTACGTGTTTACGTTCAAAATAGTTGAAGCATTGAAACATGTTTATGAGAATATTGGTGCAGTGGGAAGTTTAAGTTCACCCACCACACTTGCTCAAGTCACTGGACTTGAAAATAATCGGGCGGTCGAGTATCTACAGAATGAATCAAGTTACATTCTACACCGTAATCGTAGAGTTCGGGGTAATCACTATAGAAAAACTAAGGCCTTTTTCCCATTACAAAGATTACAAGTAGATATATTGACTCTGGACGAGATTCAACGGCGTCACAATCACCCCTACAAGTACATACTAATTGTAATCAGTGTTTTTAGTCGCAATGCATATGCCAGTCCACTGCGGATAAAGAGCGGCGATGAAGTTGTTAAGGCTCTGGAAATGATCCTTGAACAGGATTGCTATAAGAAGATTCAAACGGATCGGGGTAGTGAATTTGTTAATCCCCATGCAAAGAAGGTTCTACTGAAATATAATACAATCCTCTATCATAGTCATAGTCCAATAAAGACAGCATTGGCCGAACGACTGATAAGAACTATTCGACTTTTAATTTCTAGATATTGCACTTTAAAAAATACTGCAGCTTTTATTCATGACTTGGATAAAATTATGTTGATTTCTAATCAACGTCCACATCGATCCCTGTTCAACTCAACCCCAACAGAAGCTCCACATGATGTCAACACATTTGACAATTTTTTTAAACAGTATTCCAATAATGCTGGTGGTAATGAGAAGAAAAAGAAGAAATTCAATGCTGGTGATACTGTTCGAATCAATCGAACTACTAATGTTTTTGAAAAGGGTAATTACTTATGGTCCACAGAACTTTTTAAAGTCTCCAAACTCTTGGACACTACACCCATAACGTATCGTCTACGTGACTTGAAAGATGATGAAAATTTTGGCAGCTTTTATGATTATGAATTACAAAGATTTAAAAACACCGAAATCTATCAGATTGAAAAGATATTAAAGACTCGTACTCACAGGGGCATGAAACAGTTGCTTGTTCGTTGGCTAGGATACAACTCTCATTTTGATTATTGGATCAATGTTGAAGATATTGACAATGCCCAATGATTTTTATGTAACGTTTATGTCCAATGTCTCCTTTCCTCTCTACAATTATTTGAATAAAACAAGTGATTTTTGGACGAAACTCTCCCCCGCCATCAAATTCGATGATGGAAAGTATGAAGTGGCTCTTGTCGACTGCATTCTCAAAAATCCCTATGATATCCTGAGAAATGATCGTGTTTATAATATAAAAGATATACCATTCGATTGGTCACTCTTTGTCTAGTATGAATGGGTTGAAGCACTTAAATCTAGTGAATAGCCGGATGTTGTATTGAGGTATAAGGAATATAATACTATGACGGATTTGTGTCGTCCAATCAATAGAAAAACCTCATATCGCAGAAAGGGTACCTTCCATTTTAATTATTCAATTAAACATGATAGGATTTACATTACCTCATCCGTTGACACTGAACTGATTCATCTCCATGATAATCTGAGAGATGTTCTTGGCTTTAAACAGAATTTGATCAATGGGAAAAACGCTGGAACTGTTAGCGGGATGGATCAAGTTATTTTTGCTGATTATCCCCCTGGTCTCGCCTCGGACTCTTGCATATTTCTCTACGCATCCTTTGTGGAAACATCGAGAGTTGGTAATTCAAATGTCCCCCTCCTACGTGTTCTTGAACGAAAAACAACCCATGAACAAGTTCATCACTATAATATAAAGCACCTTCAGTATGTACCTGTAAACCCTTAGTATTTGGAGCTCTGTCAGTTAACGCTAAGAAATGAATTAGGTGATCCTCTAGCAATAACAAAAGGTTTGGCCGTGATTGCATGTTATTTTTGACCTGTTCGGAAACAACAACAACAACAACAAAATGGCTACTAGAAAAAATATATTTGTATGCCCCGATATTGATTGTTATGTTACTGCTCTCCAACCACGACAATTGGGTCATGGAATGGACTATTATAAAGACCGTTCGTCAATGTCGGGCTACGGTCTTGGCAGTTGGTTTACTAAGCTGTTTCGTTCTGCAATACCGCTGGCTAAAAAATATATTGTACTGGTTGCTGCAGATTTTGCATCCTCTACGCTACACAATTGGGGGGATGGTAAAGATTTTAAAGAAAGTGTTTCACAAAATCTCAGGTCCAGCGCACAATCCCTTTGCGAGCGATTGAAACAAAGTGGAAAAGGTTTTAAAAGGAGGAGAAACATCTCTTCATTCATCAGTCTCTACTCAGGTCAGAAGCGAAAGACATCATCATCATCATCACTCTTGTCAAAGAAAAGTAAGAAAAAGAAACCAAGAAGAAAAATAGTTCGATCAAAAATGGATTTCTTTTCCTAGATGGCATATCTACCCCACAAGGAATCTCATCCCACTGTCACCACATCTCTAAATCTTTTCAATGCAGAAAGTGTGGATGTCAGTGTAAAGCATGGGTACTATGAACAATTCTATCCACAGCAACCCCTCTCTGAAAACATACATTTTCAAATTTATTCCAATGAAGACTACTTAATAGATTTATCATCCACATTTATTGATTTAAAAGTTGTGGTGAGGAAAAAGTCTGACAGTTTCCCTTCCTCCAACGACGATGGTTTATCCTCTGAAAATGGCATGCTGCAAAATTTGTTTAAACAAACACGTGTCTACATAAATGGAACACTGGTGAGCACCAGCAATAATCTATCAAACTTTGCTAGTTACATACAATTTATGTTGATGACTCCAATGGCCTATAAGAAATTGAGAGGTCGGCCAATGGGCTATGACTATAGAACAAATTTTGATACTGACGGTGAACTCACTTGGGCAGTGAGAACGGAGTACCATTTAGTTGGTAGACCCAATCATGAAATAATCAATATATCCCAATGGATGGCCCTCTATGTTAAAATTGATAAAAAGTTACAACTTGCACCGTCCAATTTCATATTGAGAAAAACACGATGCAGCACCCGATGCTAACGTCAATCTCACTTCGGCAATACGGCATGTGCGAAAACAACAGGTTATGAGTTCTGTTGCTTTGGCAATTGAAAAACTAAGAGCCTCTTGAAATAATATCAAACTGCTCGTTCCTCACACAATCGCCAATCAACGTCATATTGCCACTGGATCAAGTACTTACACCGATTCTTTATTTATCAATGGTGGAGTTTCATCGAAACTCCCCATGGGACTTTTAAAAAGTGCCAGTGCCATAGGATCATGGACAACCTCACCATTCGAAATTGAATTATTTGGACTTTCCTCTCTTGTCTGTAAAGTAAACGGAATTCCTCTCTACAATTTATCCTTTGATAAATCCTATAGGACCCTATATGAGTTCAAAATGCAATCCCTAGATCGAGATTCTCAACTATATGAAAATGGTATTACCGATTCAATGTTCGCAAAAAGTCATGGTATCATTGTTTTGGACTTGTCTGGTACTCAAGATATGAGTATTGTCCGAGCGGGTACTGTACGTTTGGAGTGTACCTTTGACAAACCATTGACAGAGAGTGTAACATTAATCTCACTCAATCAATTTGAAACCTACTGGGAAATTACCCCCAATGGTAGTGTTCTTTTAGACTTGGCACCATGAACACCAATCAAATAATCAATATATTTAACATGGATCCTTTTATGTCCAAATACACATCCTATTGTATACCCTTAGATTTCCTTGATTATATTCATACTGTTAACACAACCATTATCATTGTAGTAGTAGCCCTACGACTGGACAGATAGGTCCTTGACTATGCATCTTTTAAACAGCTACTAAATTAGAATTTTTTGATCTTCTTGATCTACCATTTACATTGTACACACTAAATATAATAAACTACCTCGAAGGAAGTGGGAAGACAGTTATTCAAAATCGGATGCGAGTACAGGATCTATCGACCAAAAGCTGTGGTTTTCATGCATTACTTTATTCCATTTTTCGATGTCGTGATTATACTTTCAGTGAATTTCTCAACATTTATGTACACAGTCCACGTTTGAATGACTTTCTAGTAGAAAATACCCTCTCAGACCTGTACAGTATTGATTTCAGTGCCCTAAGAATAAAGTGTTTTGAAAATGTATGTGAATTTGTTTATTAATAAAATATATATGCATTATAAAAAAGTCTATTGTCTTCATTTGTTTAGATTTCTTCTTCATCATAGTCATTTAGATTGTCATCATCATAGTCATCGTCGTCGACAACGATTAGTGGTGGCAGATCATTTGGATTCAACTTGTACTGATCCTGTTGTGCAAAGTCCGGATCACATTTTCCACAATATATTTCAACTTCATTTTTATTAAATCTTCTTGTGAAGTTAATGATACTATTACGATTCATATTGAAAAATTCACCTGTTTCTATCTGATTATTTGAAGTAATGTCGCACACAATATTCTCATATAAAGAATCACTTTCTGTCACAGCCAAATAAAAATCACTAGGTTTATAATCATTACTTGCATCCTCCTCACAGCGATGACGCAGGAACCATACTCTCTTCATGTTTTTACAATTGAAACGTGCTCCAAATTCTTCTTCCCAATACAATTTAAAGCCGCGACGATACCAATCCCTTAGAAATAAACTGAAGTCACGTTTAGGATTTTTTCCAATCATACCAAGGTAAGTATTTTCCCACTGGTCACACTTATCAAAATGACAACTGGAGTAAAGATAACCATTAGGATGAGAGTCACAAGTCTCTTCAAGGCAGCTATTACAGTCCTTAATTTTTACAGTATATCCTTTATGTAATTTACATGGCTTGCATAGTCTAAACTTTCCATTATATTTATCAACTGTAATACAGTTCTCACATGAAGACCATCTGCCCAATGTATATAGACATAGTGAACATGGATGATACATTTTTCCGATGTTGACCGTCTCACTGCCAGAAAGAAACTGACTCAAAATGAATAAAAAAAAATAACATTGTCTTCTAGTGGGGAGGAGGAGTAATCTAACATCGTCACAAAAACTTATTTCCTACTGTTTTAAAGAATGAATTTCTAGGTAGTGGTTAAAAGCAGAATCACAATGTAATTTTGCTTCGTTTCAATTAATATATCAATAAATTGAGTAAATGCATGTGATTTGCAGTGTATAAGCTTCATACAATAATCCAAGGATAGAGAATAAGATCCCATTATACAGTTAAGTATTTCTAGAGAAAATATTTTCCGTTGAAGAGATAATTCCAAAAAAGTCATCATCTAACACTAAACATTTTTCCAATTTGACTAGATTCCGTAAGATCTTCTTTTTCTCAGATCCAATCATTCTTGATACTCCCACTATCAACTATAGACTAAAATAACAATCGCAAGTTTCTACTTTGGGCATAATCTCAATACCTATTGGACAACACCACCACCACCATCACCACCAATCATCATAGAGAGAGAGAGAGTTTAGTAAACGATCATCTTGAGTGTCTAATCAAAAAAAAAACATTATAAAAAAAAACATTTTTGTTGACAGAAATGTAATAAAAGAATATATTTTCACTCTCTTTGCGTTAGGTGAGTCAATCCATTTTCCTCAATGTGCTTCATAATAGCATTCAATCCATGCTGTAGTCGTGATAAATACATTATTTTCACTTTTGCGGCAAAACATAATTGTTAATCTGACTTAAATTTACTCAATGATATAACGTTTCTGCCAAACATCTCATCCCACTCAAATGTTAGTCGGGAATCCTTTCCAATTTCAACTGCTACATTGGGGGCCCTTGTCTTCACAAAATCGCTGTCTGCTCCTTAGAGGTTTAATAGTGTGGAACCACTCATTCTCACAAAACTTGAACTTTTATTTCTCCAATTGGAAGTAATGTAAACTGTTCAAATTCAACTTATTGACTGAGATACTAACTCGGTATTGGACTTTTTATATCCACGCTCACTAGCATGAAAACATCACTAGCATGAAAACATCACGCACTTTTAACAGAAACAATACGAATTTTCATGGTGGTTGAATTCCGGTCATTACACTGTCTGCTTGTATTGACGGGAGCACTGTCTGCTTGAAACTGTTATAGCTATATAGGGAGACACCCCGCTCTTAAGCATTATAGTTGTATAGGGAGACACCCCGCTCTTAAGCATTATATACATACTACTGCTATCATGTTCAGCATAGTCGAAAATTTAATAAATATGTCTTTGAGGATAACTTAATCCCCCACAGTTCCTGGGAGAAGGGCTGCAAGTTATTGACTTTGCCCATTGTTTATATATAGTATTGGTTAATGGGAAGTATACAGACTTTTCAGGAGGGATTTTTTCCTGATGGGGGGGGGTGTAGGAGGAGGGGATTACGGGTTAGGATCCTTCCATGGTGGATATTTAATTGGGGGAAGGGACATTTCTATGAAGGGGGCACCAGATTTCCCACCATTATTTAAAAAACGATCAGAAATTAAATAAGAAAAAAACTAGTTTTTTCAACTGAAAGTAAGGAGCAATATTAAAACTTAAAACAAACAGAAATTATTACGTAACTGAGGGGGTTCACCCCATAGTCAATACCTCGTCCTTTTCGCTAAAGTTTTTTTTTAGTAGTTTCAAAAGAGCTATCTATTCTAATTAACCGGCCTTTGTGATTCGGGGGTTTGTAATTCGAACAAAATTCGAACTTTAGCATAAAGAGCAAGGTATTGACTAGGCGGCGAACTCCCTAATATGCACAATAAAACATACGAACATAGAAGTTCGTTACGTAAGTTAATTCGTAAGGTACGTCAGAACAAATTTCGAGAAAGCCATTTAGCCAAAAAAGTAAAATTAATATGCAAATTTCGTTTTAATTGTTCATGTACGGTGAGCCAAAATCAAAGCTGCATTCATTCAAAAATGTTCAGAAATTAAAGAAAAAAAAAGATTTTTAAACTGAAAGTAAGGAGCGACATTAAAACTTAAAACGAACAGATCCGTATATGAAAGAGGCTGCCCCCTCCTCAATACCTCGCTCTTTACGCTAAAGTTTGAACCTGTCACACAACTTTATTTTTTAAAACAATAAAAACTTTAGCATAGAGAGAGAGGTATTGAGGAGGGGACAGCCCCTTTCATATACGGAATAATTTCTGGTCGTTTTAAGTTTTAATGTCGCTCCTTAATTTCAGTTAAAAAACTTTTGTTTTTTAAATTTAATTCGTATATAAGATTCCGAGAAGCTAAAGGTAATTGTTCTTTGATTAAGGTAGTATACTAACAAGCAATTGGTACGGAGTACGCGGCTCTGAACAATCGTAGGTAATTTTTTTCTCGGAAAATCCTTGGAGCAACCTTTTTGTTATATCCAGTTTTCGCCGGGTCAAATATAGGAATAATAACTGACATATTGAGATCAAAATTTGAAAAAGCAATTATTCTAAAAATTTAAATATTTGTTTTAAACACAGCTCTTTAATTACGGACGACAGGTTTCGGGCAATAAACTTCACCTTTAACAAGAAGGGTCTAATAAAATTTACTGGGTTGTTTAGTCGTGCTAAAACACTTACGAAAGATAATATGTCTCAAATCCAATTGCAGTTGGTCTCAATTAAAACACTAGCATCAAATGGAGTCACAATTGAGAATTAATTTTCGATTATCGAATTCAAAAATGTTAAACATTGGTTGGAAACTGTCATATATAGATCACACGTCGACTGTATAAAATCAGGTAAAAAAAACATCCAAACGTAGAATGGCTAAGTGAAGGTAGCAATCAACCTGAGACTCTCAGTGTAGAAATTTGAATTAGTAGGTAGACGCTATCGCGAGGAAATCCATGTTAGGCATTGTGTAACAGCCTATTTCAAAATGTTCATTTAAAAGAAAGTGTTTTTCAAGAAGGCGCTTTGAATAGAAGAAAGTTCAATAGCTCGTAACGTTTCGATGTCTTATTAATCAGTCTTTCGCAGTATTTGCAGCTCAATATCACAAGCAATTTTGATAGCGGGCGAAAAAGCTCTTCAATAAGTTGCCAGTATTTAGCGTACGGTCACTCAAATGTCACTTGGAGGTTTTCCACTAGTGATTTATGCTCCACTAGTTTTAACCGCTTGCCACCACTCTGTAAAACCTCCCTGCGAGGCATCAGTAAACCTCTGCTGTCACCACTCTGTAAACCTCTTTTTAGTTCTTTATTTGTATGCCTTTTTATATTGGCAGATGTAACGGTTTACGTAAATTCCAAAGAGAGACGATAAACGTTGGTACATGGTCTTTATTAAATAACGTGGGAATACACATAGAGAAAATAAGGTAGCACAAGAACAACTAGCTACGACGAAGGCGAAAGATGGACTGCCTTTATAAATGAGCCAAGAATATAACTTTCCTGGAACGGAAGTTCCAGCTTTTGGTTTTTCAACCATGCATGGTAATGGCCCCTGTCCCATGACTAGTCTTAGGCCCAACAGCCCCCCCCCCCCTGGACTGTTCTCGTTGACATATACATGGCCAAATCTCTAAGAAACGAGACACCAGAAAAAGCCTTCTCGAATTTATGTTCCAAATACTTTACAATATCATACGAGACAAAAGTCTCAGTTCGGCTGGTGTCAAAACTGAAGTTACATGTGGAATTGAGCCTGGATCAAGGTTATTCCTGAAAGCTTTTGAAGGAAATTGAGTTTTTTGGCTATTCAGATGTGTACTACATTTGTGACACACCTCTAGAACACTTTTAGATGATAAATTATCAGGGAAATAAGCTTTCGTAAATACCATATAAGGGTTCACTAATTAATTAGGGTAGCATTTATTTGTACAAACTTCACAAGTTTGAACTTTCAGTATATGTAAAAATTGTTCGATTGAACTCATCAGTACTGACTGATTGCTAAGCTCTATCTTGTGAGTGACGCAAAGTATCTAATTCACGACGGCGGATCTGCTCTTCAGCAGTCTCAGCCATTCGAGCTTGTGAATGTGTATTTGCATCTAATTGACGACGGCGAGTCTATTTTTTCAGAGATTCTTCCATAAGCTCTTTTTCTTTTCGCTTAGTTTTTTTTCTGTCGCCTTTGGTTTTCTTCCAGACAAATATCCAGTGTTTTTTTTAAGCTGGTATCCTTCTCTTGCCTTTTGCCGTCTACGCTCTTGCCTTTCGTTTTTTTTTCAGACTCAGTTCCCAGTGTTTTTAAGCTGGTATTGTTCTCTTGTATTTTGCTGTCTTTGCTCTTTTTTTAAAGCAGATTAAGACATTGTTCTGAAAAAAATATAGTGTACAAAAGAAATTTACTCACCAAATATCTTCGAAAGAATTATTTACAGTAATTAGTGTTAAAAAATGTATATTTTACCAGTAGAAATATTTAACTATAATATTACTTACTGTTTTCTGCTCACAAATTTGGGCTATTTTTAATATTATAGTTAACACCAGTGGCCAATTCATATCAGTGAATAATTAATTCACTCAATTTCACTTTACGTTATTTAACATTTAATTTTCACTAAAATTATATTTTTACTGTTTTCTACTCACAAAACAAATTTTAAATTTATAAATTGTAGGATATTTAAACATTTTTGAGATTTAAATATATCATAACATTAAAATGTGAGGTAAAGCAAAGAAGTATACAAATTTTGAGCCAAATCGGATGAGGGGAAGGGTCAAAACAAGCATCCTAAATTTTGAATCGCGAAAGACAGACAGAGAAAGCAAGTAAGTAAAATGTGGTAAAACACAGAATAGCTGGAAAAGAAGTTTTTTGTATCCATGACTTCATGCGAAATTATACAACATAATAAATGAATCCAAATAGCTAAAGCAAAAGGCATGGGGAAAATGTCTGAGCCCATATTTTTATTCCAGATGATTGTACTCAATTATTAACTTATAGATCAAAAATCTAATCTATCATGAGTTTTTACTCATTTTACTGTGTGTCAAAATTTTTTAAGCTATTTAGACACGGTTAAACTTTTTATGTGTAAAATAATATCAACGATGAAACACCTTGCTTCGTTGCAGCACAACCATGCAGCACATAGAAGAAACAAAAAAGAAATGCAGGAGTTTTTAAATCCGTTCGAGATAGGGTGCTGCTATAAGAAATAAAAGTTTTATTTAATTATTAATTTAGAGATTAAAAATTGCACCTATCATAAGCTCCCATTCATTTCCTCGTGCACTAGAACTTCTTAAGTAATTATGTAACACAAATTTCGTAAGAAATATTTCAAATAAAAAGTATTTATGTAAGAAACAGCTATGCCAAAGGTTACATGAAAATGTGAGAAGCGGAAAATGATGTAAATCAACGTTCTGCTTCACTGTGACAGCAGCCTCGGTTAAAATCAAACTGCAAAATATGTGAAAACCAATATGTGCAAGCCTGCCGCGTAGCCATGCCGAAGACCGGCGGTGAGGCCGCCGGTCTCTCCATAACTTCAGTTGTAGGTATTTATTACATCTAAATTCCCCCTCCCTCTCTCTCTCTCTCTCTTTCTCAAAATATATCATAATATTTAAATGTGAGGTAAAGCAAAGAAGTACACAAATTTTGAGCCAAATCGGATGAGGGGAAGGGTCAAAACAAGCATCCTAAATTTTGAATTGCGAAAGACAGACAGAGAAAGCAAGTAAGTAAAATGTGGTAAAACACAGAATAGCTGGAAAAGAAGTTTTTTGTATCCATGACTTCATGCGAAATTATACAACATAATAAATGAATCCAAATAGCTAAAGCAAAAGGCATTGGAAAAATGTCTGAGCCCATATTTTATTCCAGATGATTGTACTCAATTATTAACTTATAGATCAAAAATCGAATCTATCATGAGTTTTTACTCATTTTACTGTGTGTCAAAATTTTTTAAGCTATTTAGACACGGTTAAACTTTTCATGTGTAAAATAATATCAACGATGCAACACCATGTTTCGTTGGAGCACAACCATGCAGCACATAGAAGAAACAAAAAAGAAATGCAGGAGTTTTTAAATTGTTCAAGATAGGGTGCTGCTACAAGAAATAAAAGTTTTATTTAATTATTAATTTAGAGATTAAAAATTGCACCTATCATAAGCTCCCATTCATTTCCTCGTGTCCTAGAACTTCTTAAGTAATTATGTAACACAAATTTCGTAAGAAATATTTCAAATAAAAAGTATTTATGTAAGAAACAGCTATGCCAAAGGTTACATGAAAATGTGAGAAGCGGAAAATGATGTAAATCAACGTTCTGCTTCACTGTGACAGCAGCCTCGGTTAAAATCAAACTGCAAAATATGTGAAAACCAATATGTGCAAGCCTGCCGCGTAGCCATGCCGAAGACCGGCGGTGAGGCCGCCGGTCTCTCCATAATTTGAGTTGTAGTTATTTATTACATCTATATCCCCCCTCTCTCTCTCTCTTTCTCAATCTTTTTTACAAGTACATGTTTTAAATAGTACGTGTTTATAATATTTTTAAATAATATAGCAGTTTAATATAATTAACAAGTTTAATAGTTTAATATAGTAGTTAATAGTTTAAAATTAACATAATGTCATTTAATAAATATAATTTCAATGCGTTTGTAATAGTTTAAGGTTTAAAGTTTTGCTTCGTGATCCTCCTCCTATACAGGTTATGAAGGCTTCGTGAGGATTATTGATTTTTCTATTGATTAATTTTTTTTTTTGAAATATATAAATGTGCCGATAATATATAAAGTTTATTAGTTCAGATCATCCAAAGATGGCTTACCTTGTCTCTTTCATATGATCAGTTTAAAATTTCAAGTCAAAATCCTAATCATAGAAGCTTAAAAGGTAAATTTCTTGCAAAACTTATTTTATCTAAATGGCTGTATCAACTGGTTTCCATATTAAATTCAACCCTTAAAGATAAATTCCGAAGGTTATAATATTATTTAATAACTACTCCTTTTGATCTAACTTTGGAAAGTGTTAATTCAAAAGCGAGGCACCATCTATTTTAAACGGTAAATATAGCAATATTAATGACCGAGATGCAAAATGACTAGGTTTAAAAGCGTAAAATATGGTTGGAAGTTGCATGAAACGGGTCTCGTGTTTAGTTGTAATAAATTTCCTTCAAATATAGTTTATCAATTATAGAAACCCTCAATTTTCGGGTTCTAAATGTCAGAACGGGGCGCGGATAACCGTACTAAATAGGCTATTAACGAATAATCTATTAGGGTTTAATAGTAGTGGCAAAGAAAATAGTGTCTTTTTTGCACAAGAACCTACTGGTATTTGAGTACCAATTTCTCAGGTTTTGCCACATAATCTAAAATTTAGCTTTACAAAAATATTAATAATAATAGTGTTGCTTTAGTTTCTTCAGTCTTAAGCTTTTCCACCTTTACACAGGAAGGGGCTGCTGCCCTTTGAAGTATTTCTATGAACACTAATAAGTCATTCAAAATTTACAATAATTTTCTCAGATAAAGTAGAATGAACCAATTCTCCGATTGAAAATGTTATTTGCCCGTTGTTTTTGTACGGATTTTCTTTAAAAATATAAATAAATGCATGACTGAAAATGTATGCGTTTTCAATAAAGCCTAAAGAACATTTCTTCAAATTTTTTTTGTAAAAAAAAAAAAATAAAAAAATACAAATACATACATGGCTGAAAATAAATATTTTTCAGTGAAGAGTAAATAACATATGTTCTAGATTTTATTGTAAATAAAAAAAATGTACTTAAACAATGTCTGAAAAGGCCTGTGCTTTCAGTAAAGCGCAATGAGTATTTGTTTTAAATTATAGTGCTGCTCTTTACCTTCATTGGAAGCCTATGTTCCAAGTCTTGTACAGAACATTTTGTCATAAGAAATTAAAATGATAAAATATCTATTGCCTTAAAATCAGTCTTACACTTAAAACACAGGGAAAAGTCTTCAACTTTTTTTTTTTTTTTAGCTTGAACCTAGTATGGAGCAAACCATAGAACATTAGGGAACGGAGTCACTTAAATATGTTATATCATCATGGTGGATGGGAGGAAAAGATCCTCCCACGGAAAATCCCCACCAGAAAGATTCAGTCTTTCCGAAAAAGGTCTGTATACTTCCCTACAACCAATGCTATATGTAAACAATGGGCAAAGTTCATAGCTTGCAGCCCTTTCCTCTGGGACTGTGGGGGAGTAAGCCATCCTCAAAGACATAGTTGTTATACATTTCGGCAATGTTGAACAAAATGACTCTCTCAAAATTTTGATTGGGCGAGTTTTTAGAGAAAAGGGAGGTGGGAGGGGGCTAGCTGCCCTCCAATATTTTTGGTCACTTTCCGATCAAATGTGAAAGTGACCAAAAATTGATTTCTGATCACATGAACCGTATAAGAGAATTATAGTCCCCCGTCTTCAGCAACAATGAAAATCCTTTTTTCGCAAAAAGTGATTTCATAAAGTTTGACAATGATTTGGATTGGATTGGAGATTGAAAGTTTTAGTATACTTTTCAAGGGTCAAAGTGATTGGAGGGCAGCCATCCCCCTCCCACATCCCTTTTGCTGTCCTTCCCTCAAAGACATGCGATCAAAATTTGAAATAGGCATTTCTTTCAGCATAGTTTAAAGGTCCAAAAACTATGCTTCTGGAGACAACCCCCCCCCCACAACCTCTGGAGTATGGTCCATAAGTTATGCAATTTGCCCATTGTTTACATATAGGATTTGTTTTAAGGAAAGATGGGTATGTTTGATCCTGGGTCTCAAAAAAAGACTAAGGGTGTTAAGGAGAAGAAGCTTTCAGGAAAGGTTGAGGGAAATGTTGGCTTAAATCAAAACACGCTATGTGCGGGAAAGAAGTCAAAAAGACGTATGAGCAGTATCTCGGGAACGACTTAGAAAATAAGGTTGAAATTTTCAGGGCATGTTAGGCAGGATGTTGAACTGGCCAAATGTCAGTATGAGTATGCTCCAACTACTATATCTACTACTACTACTACTTTTAAAAACTACTAATACTACTGCTACTACTGCTACTATTACTACTACAACTACTACTACGACTACTGCTACTACTGCTACTACTACTTCTACTTCTACTACTACTACTTTTAATGCTACTATTACTAATAATACTACTACTACTAAGGCCAAGTGTATTATGTTGAAAATTTTAGAGAATGTTGAGGATTGAGGAGATGTTGAATTAAATCAAAGCACATTATGTGCATGCAGGTTGTCAAAAAGGCGTATCAGCAATATCTCGGGAACGGCTTAGAGCATTAACTTGAAACTTTTACCGCATTCTGAAGGTGACTTTGAACTTAACAAAAGGCATTATATGCATAAAATTACTGCTACTCGTACTACTACTACTACTACTACTATTACTACTACTACTACTACTATTACTACTACTATTACTACTAGTAGTACTAATACTTTTATTACTACAACTACTACTACCACTATTGCTACTACTGCTACTACTACTCTTACTTTTCCTACTACTACTTTAAATGCTTCTATTACTAAAAATACTACTAATACTAAGGCCAAGTGTATTAAGTTCAAAATTTTAGGAAATGTTGTGGATTGAGGAGATGTTGATAAAAATCAAAACACACTATGTGCATGCAGGCTGTCAAAAAGGCGTGGGCCTATCAGCAATATCTCGGGAACGGCTTAGAGCATTAACTTGAAACTTTTAAGGCATACTGAAGGTGACTTTGAACTTATCAAAAAGGTATTATATGCATAAAACTACTGCTACTGGTACTACTGCTACTAGTACTACTTTTACTACTACTACTACTACTATATGTACTACTATTAATACTCAGTGTATTAAGGTATTAAGGTATTAAGGATGTTGAATCAGAAGCAACGCTATAGCGTTGCCTATAGTAAAGGTCATACAGCTCCAATGTTTCATTATTATTTACTATTTTTTTTCCAAAGAGGCATTTCATATGGAAGGGGTCGTCGTATAAACTTCAAAAGAGGCTCATTCGATTGGAAATCAAGAGTTCTAGTACCCTTTTTAAAGATCAAAAGTGATTGGAATCAACTAAAACCCCTTCCACGCCCACCATTTCCCCAAACACGCCCAGTCAAAATTATGAGATAGCCACTTTGTTCTACGTAGTTGATTTCCTGATAGAAATTATGTTTTTGAGGAGGACGACCCCCCCCCCTCCCCACACAACCCTTAGGGCAATGGTTATAGGTTATGGCCTGGGGGCATATAAGGTTTTTATAGAAAGCTTTGTCGTAGAAACTTCAAAAAGGGCTCATTCGACTGGAAATTCAAAGGGCTAGTACCTTTTTTAATAGTCGAAAGTGATTGGAGGGCAACTAACTCCCCTCTCAAGCCCAACTTTTCCCAAAACACATCCAATTAAATTTTTGAGATAGCAATTTTGTTCAACGTAGTTGAAAACTATGGAAGTTAGGTCTTTGAGGATGACAATCCTCCCCTCACTGCCCTCAGGGCGAGGGTTGTAAGTTATGCCCTGAGGGCATATAAGGTTTTTATAGAAAGTGTTGTCATAGAAATTTCAAAAAGGGCTCATTCGATTGGAAATTTAAATGGCTAGTGCCCTTTTTAATAGTCAAAAGTGATTGCAGGGCAACTAACACCCCTTCCACGCCCCCCATTTCCCCAAACACATCCAATCAAAATATTGAGATAGCCATTTTGTTCAAAATGGTTGAAAGTTCTGGAAATTATATCTTTGAGCAGGACACTCCACCCTCAGTCTTTAGGGTAAGGGCTAAAGTTATGCCCTGGGGTCATATATGGTTCTTATGGAAGGGATTCTCGTTTAAACTTCATAGAGGGCTCATTTGTTTGGAAAGTTAAAGTTCTAGTTCACTTTTTAAGAGTCAAAAGATGTCAGAGGGTAACCAGCCCCCCCCCCCCCAACGCCCTTTTTTCCCAAATGCATCCAATAAAAATGTGGAGATAGCTAGTTTGTTAAAAATAATTCAGAGAATAGTTAAAAAAACTCAAGGTGTCGACACAACCCCCCCCAGGGCCCGGGGGCAGAGGTTGCAAGTTATGCCTTGGGGGCATATATGGTTCATGTGGAAGGGATGCTCGTAATAACTTTAAAGAGGGCTCATTTGATTGGACATTGAAAGTTCTAGTTCACTATTTAAGAGTAAAAAGAGATTAGAGGGCACCCTTTCCATCCACGCTTTTTTTTTTCCTCAAACCCATCCGATAAGAAATTTGAAATATTGAAATTAGTTCAAAGACCATATAACGAAAACTCCGGGGTTGACACAGCCTTCCAGGGCCCAAGGGCAGGCGTTGTAAGCTATGCCCTGCGGGAATATATGGTTCTTTTGGAAGGGATGTTCGTAAAAACTTCAGAGAGGGCTCATCTGATTGGAGATTCAAAGTTCTAGTTCAGTTTATGAGAGTCAAAAGAGATTGGAGGGCAACGCACCCTCCAAAAGGGATGTTCGTATAAACTTCGGAAGGGGCTCATTTAATTGGAAATTGAAAGTTCTTGTTGACTTTTTAAGAATCAAAAGGAATCGGAGGGCAACTAGCCCCCCCCCCCCTTCAACGCCCTAAGTGCATCAGATAAAAATTTTGAGATAGACTTTTTGTTGAAAGTAGTACAAAGATCAGATATAAAACACTCCTGTGTCGACACAGCCCCAAACGAGAACTATCAATTTCCAATCATATGAGCCCTCTCCGAAGGTTATACGAGCATTCGTTCCATAAGAACTATATATACCTCAAGAACATTACTTCCAACACCTGCCTCCGGACCCTGGGGGGGGTGTCAACCCCGGAATTTTCATTATGTGATCTTTGAACTATTTAGAAAAAATGTCTATCTCATAGTTCTTATCGGATGGGTTTGAGGAAAAAAGGGCTTGGAGGGGGGGGGGGGAGTAGTTGCCCTCCGATATCTTTTGACTCTTTAAAAGTAGACTAGAGTTTTCAATATCCAATCAAATGAGCCCTCTCCGAAGTTTATACGAGAATACCCTCCATAAGAACCATATATGCCCCCAGAGCAATGCTTACGCCTGCCCCGGGCCCTGGGGGGGGGGTTGCATCGACACAGGAGTTTTTCTTATCTGACATTTGAACTATTTTTAACGAAATGGCCGTACGTAAAGGAGTTATGATATGATCTTTGAACTATGTTTATCAAAATTGCTACCTCAAATTTTGTATATGATGTATTTGGGAAAAGGGGCCTGGGTTGGGGCTAGTGGCCCTCCAATCATTTTTGACTCTTTAAAACGTCCCTAGAGCTCTCGATTTTCAATCAAATGAGCCCCCTTTGAAGTTTATACGACGACCTTTTCTATATGAAGTGCCTCTGAGGAAAGAATAAATGGAATGTTGGGGGAGGCTAGCTTCCCTCTGACCACTTCTGACTCTTAAAAAGTGAATTACAGTCCCCATAACTCTTGTTATGGATACCTAAACTCTTGTTCGTAGTGATTTTTGTTCGTTTCAAGATTTATCTGCATATTCAATTTAAGTTTCACTCGTTTCAATTAAGGTGAAACTTTGACTGAATAATGAGGAGGATAGAAATGTAAACAAAATCCCTCCCACGCTCCTTAGACATCGGATCAAAATTTTGAGATAGCTTTGGGCAAAGCATAGCATATATTAAATACGTAACCTAACCTAGGTACCTTCCCCCCTCCCCCCCCAAAAAAAAACAAAACAAAAAACAACACTTTAAATATCGTATATACAATTAAAACCACGCTGTATACTGTATTTCTCTACAGCCGTGTGTTGAATTTCGTTCAGCATAACTGAAAGGTATAGTAACAATGCCTCTGGGGATAACGAAACCCCCCTCATAAACCTTGGGGCAAGGGCTGTAAGTTCAGCAATTTTTTACATATAAGATTTTGTTGTAAGGAAAGGGGGCTTGTTTTAACTTGGGTCCCTAAAAAAGGTCTCTACTAATGTAAAACATGTTGTTTCAATTTGTCAAATGGGTGTATCAGCAATATTTCAGGAGCGGCCTAGGGTATTACGTTGAAGCTTTCAGAGGATGTTGAGGGTGATGTTGAAATAACCAAAAGGCACTATGTGTAATTAATACTACTACTACAACCTCTAGTATTACCATTACTACTGCTAGTACTACTGCTACTACTTCAACCACCAATGCTCCTACATCATTACTTTTACTACTAATACGACTACTACCGAGGCTAAGGGTATTAAGGTGAAACTTTCAGGGAGTATTGAGGGGGATGTTGAGCTAAATCAAAACATACAAGGTACATGCAGATTGTCAAAAAGCTGTATGAGTAAAGAAAGGAGTTTTTTTTTCACCAAGCCACTTCGTATGGAAGGAGTTGTCATTGAAAATTAGGAAGTGGCTCATTTAACTGGAAAATGAAATTTCTGAAAGTGCCCTTTTTAAGAGTCAGAAGTGATTGAAGGGCTACGAGCAACCCCCTTCCATAAATTTTTGTAGACGGACCCCCTTCCTTAGTGCTGATCAAAATTTGGAGATTACTATTTTGTTCAAAATAGTGGAGTTACTCAATAGCTATGCCTCTGTGGAGTACCTGAGCACCTAATGTCCTCGGAGAAAGGGCTGTATAATATACATTTTGCCCATCGTTTACATGCAAGAATTATTCTCGGGAAAGGGAGGACATTTGATCTTGAGTGTGTCCAAATAAAGCTAAGGGCATTGAAGTGAAACTTCTGGGATTGGTGAGGGGATATTGAACTAAACCAAAAGACACTTATGTATTTCCAGAAAACATGCTGTTTTTTCTTCTTTGCCAGGTTTATTGGTTGTTGTTTTATTGAATTATATTAGATATAGCAACAGAGCATGTTGTATAAGGTGTAATTTCAAAGTTTCAAAAATAATAGTAGTAAACATTATCATAGTAAACATACCTTAGCCCAGATAAATAAACACGGATTTCAGTGAAAAAAAAAAGTTACACACCTGACACCGGCAATCTGACATAAATGATTGCAAGATTTATTTTCTGGAAAAATGGCTTACTCCTGAGAACGGAACCGAATAAAAAGGGCTTTCAAAAATCGTGTGAATTTCAACACTTGGTTACGGTTTAACGAAAATTGCGCTGTGAAGAAGCTACTGTATCTATCAATTAAAATTCTTAAAAGTAAATCTCACGCTTTGTTTGAGCGTTGTTTTTTTTAGTTTGAATTTGAACAGTTTATTTTCCTGAATTTGCTAATTTCATACAACATATGAGAATAGATAGATAGATAGATAGATCGTGTATTTCCAAAGCCCAAGAGACATATACACACAAAAATTTATGAAAAATAAAGAAATCACAGCAGAACAAATTACGAAACATACATTAACATGATACATAGCAAAAAATACCTTATGGTAATTTATCGAGAAAATAAATGTAATTCCATATAATTAATAATAATTAATAGACGGTCATTCCATAAGTAAGGCATTCCCACTCTTTTTAGTAATGACCTAATTTGGGATGGCCACGACGTTTTCGAACCATAACTCAACATCTGATAATAAGCTGCTCTTACTATTCTATCTTCATTACACTTAATGAGCTTCAACCAAAATCTAAGCATCAAAATCACAGTTTATATAATTATCCAGTATGATCATTCCCTATCTCACCCATTATAAAAACCCGGACCGGGGTGCGAGTGCTCCGGAGAACGTTTTTGCAGATATAAACATAAGCGGCATCAGCTCTTTTCACGGGTAGACAAGTCAGACGCGAAACAATCGGAAATAAGTGGAAACCCGCTATTACGAATAATGCACTTTGTAACCATTTCTAATTGATAGACGCAAACACACTGATCCATAAGTGAAGAAATAAGTGGGAGGAGCCTTTTGTTCGCACCGAGAACGAAGACCAGAAATGATCTGCAATAAAATTACTGGATAATTCTATAAACTGTGATCAAAATAGACCTACGTAGTTTTAACAAAAACGGGGGTTATGTGGGAGGATCTTTCCGTGAAGGAAATTTTCATGGGGGAAGGAACATTGCTATGAAGGGGACACCGGACTTCCCAGCATTATTTAAAAAAAGATCAGAAATTCAATATAAAAAAACAAGTATTTCAACTGCAACAGCAGCAACATCGAAACTTTAAACGAACAAAAAATATTACATATATAATTGGGTTCACCCCGTAGTCAATACCTCGCTCTTTAAGCCAAAGATTTTTTAGTACTTTCATAAGAGCTATTTATTCTAATTAACGGCCTTTGTGATTAAGCGGTCATTTTTAAAGAATTTGGAACAAAATTCGAACTTTCACTTAAAGAGCAAGGTATTGACTAGGGGGTGACCCCCCTAATAAATGTATTAAAAATATATGAATATAGAAGTTCGTTACGTAAGTTAATTCGTAAGCTACGTATATTTATTACTAATAAAAACGTTCGTAAATAAAATTAAACAAGTTTCGGGAAAGCCATTTAACTAAATAAAAGTAAAATAATATGAAAATTTGTTTTTAATTATTCATGTACGGTGAGCCAAGATCAAAACCTGCATTTATTCAAAAACGTTCAAAAATTAAATAAAAAAAACAAGTTTTTTAAACTGAAAGTAAGGAGCGACATTAAAACTTAAAACGAACAGAAATTATTTCGTATATGATAGGGACTGTCCCCTCCTCAACCCCTCGCTCTTTACGCTAAAGTTTGACTATGTCTCACAACTTTATTTTTTAAAACAATAAAAAACATTAGCCTAAAGAGCGAGGCGTTGAGGAGGGGACAGTCCCTTTCATATACGGAATAATTTCTGTTCGGTTTAAGTTTTAATGTCGCTCCTTGCTTTCAGTTTAAAAAACTTGTTTTTTTTTATTTAATCACCTTTCAGAATCTGTAAATGAGTTGTTTGATGTAATCCAAACAGTCTTTTATGATACTGGAGCTGGAGGGACTCCAACTTCGGTGCCGCTTCTTCACCCCAAATCTCTGCTCCATATTCTATTACTGGTAAAAAATTTATTAAATATTCTTTTATGAATTTTTAGGTTTTTAATTCCCATTATCGTCGGATTTCTAAGAATTGCAGACATGGCCACTTTGCCTCTATTAATTATTTCATCAACATGACTCTTTAAACTTCCATTTTCCGATAAAACAAATCCTAAATATTTTATTCTTTTACTTACTTTATGTTCCTTATTATTAATTTTAAATCTATAATTATCTTCACCACTTGCTTTCCTTTTTTTTTAAATAATAACTTCACTCTTTTCAAAATTCAGCCTTAATTTTTTCATCTGTAAATATTCTTCTATAAGACTCAGAAGCGTCTGCAGATTTTGCGGTGTACTAGCCACCAAAGCAATATCATCTGCAAATAATAAATGTGATAGTTTATGGGTCCCTAGACTAACTTTCGGAGCCCATCTATTATCTAAAAAATCAACAACATCATTTATAAAAATATTGCACAATTTAGGAAAAAAAGTGCTGCCCTGTTTTACTCCCAGCTTAATATTAAAAAGCCTAGAAAACCTGTTACCAACTAACACGATTCCACTCACACAAATATACGTACTCACTATCAATCTCACAAACAAATGAGGGAGGCCAATTCTAAACAGGGCATTCTTCAATAGCTCTCTGTCGACACTGTCGAACGCCTTGTGGAGGTCCAGAAATCCCACATAAAGACAAGTTTTTCCCTTTCCATATTTATCAATTAATGCCTTTAAAGTAAATATTGTATCTACCGTCCCGTACCCTATCCTAAAACCTCCTTGTTCTTCATGTATTATATTATTTTTATTTGACCATTTAAAAATATAATTACAGCGAAGATAAAAATAGGCTGGAAAACCTAAAGATTTATAATTTAGATCTACGAGATTGTGCCAATAAAGGGGCTGTCCCCTCCTCAACGAATCACTCTTTACGCTAAAGTTTTTTATAGTTTTAAAAAATAAAGTTGTGAGACAGAGTCAAACTTTAGTATAAAGAGCGAGGCGTTGAGGAGGGGACAGCCCCTTTCATATACGGAATAATTTCTGTTCGTTTTAAATTTAATGTCACTCCTTACTTTCAGTTTAAAAAACTTGTTTTTTTTATTTCATTTCTGATCGTTTTTTAGTTAATGCAGCTTTGATTTTGGCTCACTTTCATTGAATAAATAAAAAAAATGTGTATAAAATATTTACTTTTCTTTTGCTAATTGTCTCTCTTTAAATTTAGTTCTGACGTAATTTTCAAATTAATTTACGTAACAAACTTCTATATTCGTATATTTTTCTTCTGGCAAAAAATACGAAGTTGCAGATTTTTGCAGATATGAGATTGAAACCTATGTAATAGGGTTTTCGGATACGCTGAATCTGACGGTGTGATTTTCATTAAAATTCTTTCGCTTGTAGGGGATTTTTCCCCCCGCTTTACAAAATCAGGTAAATTTTCTCAGGATCGTAGCCTTTGAAGAGTAATACTAAACTTAATAAAATTTATATATTTAGAATCAGCATTATAAGCCCATTCTTTTGATACATTTATTGACATCAAAATACCGTTTTTTAAAGTTTCGATTACTGTTGAGCCGTATCGCTTGTTTTTTTTATTGCTTTTTTTTATTACGTATATGTTATTACGTATATGAGGGGGATCTCCCCTTAGTCAATGCCACGCTCTTTACGTTAAAAGTTAAAAAAATTAAATAACAAACCACTGAATCACAAATGCCGTTTAATTAGAATAGATAGCACTTTTGAACGCACTAAAATAACGGTATAGTAAAAGCGATGTATTGACTTATTGGTGAAGACCCTCATATACCTTATATTTTCTGTTCGTTTTAAGTTCTAATGTTCCTTCTTACTTTCAGTTGATAAAACTTGTTTTTTTTAATTTAATTTCTGATCGTTTTTTAAATAATGCTTGGAAATCCGGCGCCCCCTTCATAGAAATATCCCTTATCCCAAAGAAACATCCTAACGGAAAAATTCTCCCGAGTAATCCCCTTCTCCAGCCCCCCCCCACCACAAAAAAATCCATCCGGAAAATGTCTGTATACTTCCCAATAACCAATACAATATGTAAACAATGGGCAAAGTTCATAACTTGCAGCCCTTCCCCTGGGAACTGTGGGGGATTAAGTCATCCTAAAAGACATATTTATTAGATTTTCGACTATGATGAACAAAATGGCTGTCTCAAAATTTTAATTGGGTGACTTTTAGAAAAAACGAGCGTGGGAGGGGGCCGAGCTGCCCTCCATTTTTTTGGTCACTTAAAAAGGGAACTAGAACTTTTAATTTTCGTTCCAATGAGACCTCCTACGATACTCTAGGACCACTGTGTCATTACGATTACCCCTGGAAAAAAAAAAACAAAAAAAAACAAATAAACACGCATCCGTAATCTTTCTTCTGGCAAAAAATGGAAAATTCCACATTTTTGTAGATATGAGCTTGAAACCTCTACAGGAGGGTTCTCTGATACGCTCAATATGATGGTGTAATTTTCATTAAGGTTCTACAACCTTTAGGGGGTCTTCTCCCCTTTTTTCGAAAATCAGCCAAATTTTCTCAGGCGCGTAACTTTTGATGGGTAAGATTAAACTTGATGAAACTTATATATTTGAAATCAGAAGTAAAATCTGATTCTTTTGATGTATCTATTGGTACCAAAATTCCGTGTTTTAGAGTTTCGGTTACCATTGAGCCGGGTCGCTCCTTACTTACAGTTCGTTACCACGAACTGTTTGATTTTTAAGTGTGTATAAGTGTTCAAATAGCCCAGTAAAAATAGCTAAAAAAAAGGCCCAACCTCAAACAAATTGCAACAAAAAGGGTTTTTACACCAAAAAATACAGAAAAATCAGAGAATAACATACTAAAAGCCCACCAAAATCCATCCATGGGAAAATCCGTGGCAGGGAACAAACGGGGGAACCAGGGGAAATTTCGCAAAATCCAGAAGTGTTCGGATTGATCCAAGTTAAGATGATTTCCGATGTAATTTTTAACGTAGAAGCCAAATTTTGCATCAGAATCTCGATTACTCTGTCCCCTGAAGATTTATGAGGGGAAAAGGGGGGAAGAAGGGAAGATTTTGGTTTTCCAGGTCATTGGATTTTGACAAGACTTTGACTTGAAAGAAATTACAGAAAAAGCTGCTATACCAATCTACTCTTACGTGAAGCATGCTGCCCTTACAAATCAGCTCACTTACGTAGAGTTGGTACTTCCAGAGTTCAAAGACAATGGCAGACATCTTGATATCATGTGGGTAAATTCTCAGCTAGCTCTGCGAGGTTCACCAGTCGGCTGGTCAGGTGCAATGCAGTCAGCTCATGCTGGACAAACCCAGAAGCGGTCATCGATAGTTTTCCAGCCTATGATTGATTTAAACCCAACCGATCTAACGTGCATCAACACAACGTTGATGTTTATTGCAGAGAAGGCAAAGAAACTGAACCAAATTCCCGTCGTAACCTTCAATTCCATTCAACGTATTGAATACTACAATATTTTTATAAGTACACTTAGACGCTAGATGGCACAAGAAGCATAGCTAGTAGAAGAACTCCTAACAATCCAAAAACCCACGCAAAACAAATCAGGGAAGGAAAAAAAAATTCAACAATATCTCAAAAGTATAAACACAATGCGAGAAAAATCAACAAAAAACAACAACAAAAACAAACAACTGCTACACAATAACCTTTGACTTAACTTTATCTGAACTGAACATGTCCTGTAATTTATTAAAAATCCAAACCATTAATAATAGTATTAAACAACGGGGTTCGAATCTCATTCAACATAATGAGAGAGGAGAAAAGAAAAAAAACTATATAAAGTAAAGTGGAATAAATAGATAAAGCAGAATGAATAAAGAAATAAAGAAAACAAAACGAAATTACTTAAAGCCTTAGAGAATAATTTTCTGCAAAGGGAAGAAGAGTTTTTGATAAGAGAAAGTTCATTGGGAATAGAGTTCCAAAGAGCAATTGCTCTATAAATTGGTGACCTCTGAGCTGCTGAGAATACCCTTTTAGGCAGCCGAAATTGGTGAACAGAGCTCCAAAGCAAAGTCTGGCACTTACATGTTGATGCTAGATCAAAGTAGGATAAGATGTTTGGAGGAAGCGAGAAATTGAAGGCTCGATAAGCTAGATTTAGGTTCTGCTTCTTGATAACCACATCTAAGGCATCTAGACCTGTATCACTGTAAAGATCAGCTGTAGAATAGAGTCGAAGAAGGCGAAGAGTTGCCTTCACCGGTCTATTCTGTGCTGTTCGTATTTGCCGAAGGAAATAATAGTTAATGTTGCCCCATACAGTGCAGCAATAAGAAAGGTAAGAAAGGACAAATGCATAGTAAAGAGAAAGCATTACATCGGAAGGAAGAAATTGATTGGCACGATGAAGCATAGACACTTGACGAAAAATTATAGAATGTGTATAGGAAATATGAGTTTTGAAAGAAAGAAAACAATCAACGTGCACACCAAGAAGTTTAACACAAGAGCACTGGGGAATTATATCAGTGCTATAAAAAACAAGGATTGTTGCGGAAGGTTCATACATATGGTATGGGGTTCGAAAATGAATAATACTACTCTTAGAGCAATTCAACAGCCTCCCGTTCTACTCATACCAATCACGCACATGGTTTAGCAGGAGCTGAGCTTTAGTAATAGCAGAGGGCAGATCATTGGAAACCACAAAAAATTACTATCGTCTGCAAACAAAACAGTGTGGGTATCAAGGTTGGGAAATGGAGGAAGGTCATTAATATAAATAAGAAAGAAGAGTGGTCCCAAAACTGAGCCTTGAGATACCCCTTTGGAAACCGAAGCTAGATCAGAACATTTCCCATCATAACACAAACTGAGATCTATTAGACATGTAAGATTTAAACCATTCAAAGGTTTATTCCCCGAACTCCAAGTAGAGACAGTTTTTCCAGTAAGACAAAATGATCTACCATGTTGAAAGCTTTATAAAAATCAAGAAATAGTCCTAGAACACAACGACCCTTGTCTATGTTAACACGCACGAATTCTTTAATGTCAACTAGTGCACATGCAGTAGAGAGTTTAGGTCGGAAGCCATACTGGTGATCAGACAGAACAGAACCGCTTCCAATTGAAGCACCAGTAGACAGGAATGAAAAAAGCCTCTTATGCACAACTTTTTCAAGTAATTTCGAGAAAATTGGGAGAATTGATATAGGTCTATAATTTGACACTTAGCTGGGGTCACCCTTCTTAAAAAGAGGGATTACTTTTGCAATTTTAAACAAATCAGGGTATACACCTTTTGAAATAGATAGATTAAAAATATGGGTAAGAGGTTCAACAACATAAGAAGAAACAGACTTAAGCACATGGTTTGTTAGTCCAAGCGCATCAGCTATGTTACTACTAATTAAAGAAGAAATAAAACCACAGATCTCTATGCTTGAACAAGGAGTTAGAAAAATACTTCTCTCAGCTGGTGAGGATTTACCTATTTTAGGAAAGGAGGGGGTCTTAACAGTTGGTAGGGTGGTAAAGTAAGTGTTGAAGGCACTAGATACAGCTTCTTTTAAAATAGTTGATCTATATGCATTCTTGAACATTGTAGGCTATTTCTTTGATCGTTTCCTACGAGAAGAAGCTGTATTAACACACCCCAAAATTTCTATAGATTACCTTTGCATTCCTGAATTTTCAACAAAAAATATTTCTTTTTAGCTAGTCTGATTGTTGATGTTAGTACATTCTTATAATGCTTATAGTTTGATAAATCATCAGGATCAAGGCTTTTGCAAGCCAGCTTAAAAAGCTCTGACTTCCGAATTGTTGATCTCACAAGACTAGGAGACATCCAAGGCATCTTGGGTTTATATTTACTTGAAGATTTTACAAGGGGAAATTTTTTTTAAATTAGTGTTGTCAGCCGAGTTATTAATGAGGCTGAAGCCCTATTAACATCATCAGAATTCATTACTGAACACCAATCACTAGCACTAAGATCAGACATAAGGTTATGAACATTGCTTTGACTATAAATTCTTGAATAAGACTCACCTCTGGTATCCTCTTGGCTCAGCATTTTCAATTTGGGAACAGAACAATAAATTGGAAAATGATCAGAAAGATTAGAGAAAATAATACCAGAGGAAAATTTAATATCATTTTTAGAAGACAGAAAAATGTTGTCAATCAGAGTTGCAGAAGATCGGACTGGATCAACACAAGTAGGAAAGAAAATGCAAGGAAGAAGGCCAGAGGAAGAAATAGATTAAAAAAAACGGTCAGACTCATTATCACACCCTATTTTCAATACATTGCAGTTAAAGTCTCCAAGTAAAAAAACATTTCTTGAACCGAGCTTATCAACTGAGTACATTTCATCAATTAATTCAGAAAATTTCGCAATTAGGAAAGGTGGAGGCTTATAAAATAAACAAATAGTGTCACAACTTACTGTATCACATGACAGGTCAACAATCAAAGCATACACACTTCTATTATTTATGAATGGATCAAAAATCTTCTCAAGATTTACGTCTCACAACATTAAGATTACTTCTGACAAAAAGGAATATACCACCTGAATACTTGGTTAGAGAACTAGTTGAGTGGTATGCAGAGAAATTTAATATGGGAACACAGAAACATCATCACTTGAATAGAGCCAGGTCCCTGTGAAACCTACTACATCATAAGGGTAATTGATACCACCAATATATTGCAGAACATTATCCCATTTGTCCCTTAAATCTTGCAAATTCAAAGTAAACACATTAAAGTTTTTAACAGAAGACATTGAGAGCAGCACTTTTTCAAAATAATGCTGATAAGAATGGTAACAACAATCAGACTAATGAAGAGGTTGTAACAGAGGATTATTTTCACTATCATCACTAGAAACAAAACGTGAATCGAAACAGACTGAATCTAGAAGAGAAAGTTTACTTAGGAAAGAAAAAGAATCCTGAGTATCATCCATTTTCATTATCTAATATTAGGAAAAGTGGTGAAACAGATAAAGTTAAAATTAGTGTGGACAGGAAGAATACAGCATGGAAAATAAGTTAAAAAAACAAACTGCATGTAATCATTTTGATGACAAGGGAAAAAGAACAAGCCAAAGAGAAAAAAAGAAAATTTGGCAAAAAAATAACTAAGCAGATGAAATTTTGTTGTAAAGAGAAGAGTTATGTTAAGCACCACTAGTCACTCTGAAACAATGCTGGAAAAAGATTCTAGCAAAGCAGGAAGGGCATTAATATCACCAATGGATGATATTTTGAGTACCCTACTTCCACTTTTAACAAAATATCACCATTCACAGCCCATGCATTATTCCTGCCACAATGAGCTTTAGCTTCTGAAAGTAAGGTAAGCCTAGGTTTAGTCAAAGGCTCATTAATAACCACACCAGATCCTTTCAAGTCCTTTTTTATTTTTGAGAAGCAAGAAACGTGCTCTCATGTTGCAGAACTCAATAATAACTGGTAGAATTTTTATTACCAACTCGTTTTCCAATATGTTTCACAAACACAATGTCACTGTTCACAAGACTAATGCCAGGAAACTTATCTTGGCAAAATGACAAAAACTTAGGTTCAGGGTTGTCAAATGTACTATCCTCAGGTAATCCAAACACAATGAGTTGATTTTTTAATTCTTGCTGCTTAAGTTGATCAGTTTGAGCAGCAACATGATCAGTAAGCTTCTTTTCAATGTCTGCAATTTTACCAGAAAAGTCCATTGCTTGAAGCTGTGTAGTGACCATCTGTTCAATGTCTTCCTAGATGGAGCCTGACATCAGGTCATTTACTGCCAAATTAAGGTCAACTTTTTCACCTTTCATAGGCAGGCCAAGGGATTGAACTTGTGACTGAATGCTCTTTGTAACAGTAGTAAGCAGGGATTTAAAGACATTTTCTTCAATGGACTATGCCATCTTCTTCAAATTAGTAATATCTGTCTGAATCTCAGGCGTAGCAATGGCAGGATTACTTGGGTTAGCAGGCCTAGAATTAGCAGTGGCAGATTGGCTCCTGGTAGACATTTCAAAGAAGCAATATGAGCAAAGCACAGCAGAATACAGAAACAAGGCAAAATGCAGGAAGCAAGCAGATGCTTGCTTCCTGCATATCGTAGTAATATTTGGGTCTTATCATGGAAGATTTAATTTTCTGGGGTATATGGGCCATTTTATGGAAGAAGCAGGCATGATTGAACTCCTTGAATGGACCCACGCATCAAAAGTTGTAAAATACCCACTATCTGGCGAAATGGTTTTAACAGCAATGAGGGCACATTCTCCTCTTGACTTAGTTCTGCACATCTTACTTTTAGCCTGTGATTTCGAAGATACTGCCGACAGTCTACGAAGTGAACCCGCACCCCAAATGGTGAGCGCAGCCAGTGTCTATACAGAACTAACATCTGAAAATATTTCTATTGAAGACCTTTCTGCGTCTGCAGTGGTTGTTTCACTTTTAGAAGAAATTGAGCAGGCAAAGAAGAAGCTAGTTACCGAATCTAGGACTGCGAAACTGTGGCTTGAACAGTATTCTGAAATGAACAAAGTCCTTTGGGTGACGGCTCGCACTGAACGGACTGAAGATTTTGACTTGCTAATTCGAAACCAGTTTAGTATGCTTCCTTATTTCGTGGTATTTGGTCGAACTACATATTATAGATCAACCCCTATTTATTTATAAAGTCTTGTTAGCTTAAAAGAACCGCAGCTGGAACTATACGAGAAGTTCCAAACTGGTCACTTTTCAGTTAACGGAACCGAAGATTCGTAGTCAGGACTGGTAGCAGACTTTGTTATAGAACAAGTCTTCATGAAAACTCTGAAGGCCGCTGGCGGTCTCACTAGAGGGAGAGGTATGAATGAAGCGCAGAGGTCGATCTGGACACTATCTAGGCCAGTGCGAGCTCAAATGAATGCAATCATGCAATACCTAACCGGATCTGTTTACCACACAAGCGACCAGCACGTTGATACATCGGGGTCCAGTATATTGAGAGACAGCAAAGATTTGCAGAAGTTGCTCAAGTTCCTTGAGCCTTTGCAGCCGTTCAACAGGGGTCAGGAGCTAATGAATATTGTTACCGGAGTGAATGCTTCGCCAGAGGTCAAGGTCGACGAAGCAAAAGACTTTGGGTTGCACATACTGCAGGGGATGCTTGGAAAGCCAGTAGAGATTATTGTATTCATATGCAGAGATCAAGTCGCACTTTTGACTGCAAGTTTAGCTTTAGAGCTTGATGGTGTGCCAGTCGAGATTAACCAAACGCTATTGTTTTAGTAAATATCGGTTGTAGCCACTGCCACGGTCAGGATCTGTTGGATACTCTTGGTTATGAACGTCGCTCTTTTCCTCCTGCACTTTTCGGGTACTACCAACTACTACGCACAGCTGACAAGGCTTCCCTCTAAAATACCCTCTGGAAAATGATCGAAAGCTCTTCTGCGAATCTTTCAACGAGCTGCAAATATGTTGTAGATCCAGGATTGCTCCTACATAAATTGCCTTGGACAACTGGTACTACTTTTGGACAAATATGTCTGGCCTACGCTAGCTATGTCAAAGCTCAATTTGGAAATGCTACGGTTGTATTCGACGGATACGAAGATTCACCGTCAACAAAAGACCAGACTCACTTGAAAAGATTGAAAGACATAAGATCTTCTGATATAGACTTTACTGGGACAACAACGGTAACCCTCAAAAAAGACTATTTCCTGAACAACCTGAAGAACAAGGGAAAATTCATCCTCCTGCTTGGTGGCGTGCTAAGCTCGTCAGGATGTCGCGTGGTGTATGCTTCAGGTGATGCAGATTTCACGATTACGACAGCCGCAGTGACAAGTTGTTCTGAGGTAGAAACCTGTCTTGTTGGCAGTGACACAGACCTGCTCGTCTTGCTTCTTCACCATTGCTAGCCAGGCAGCTACCCACTTTTCTTTCGAGTGGAGACCAAGCTGGGAACATCCAAACTCTAAAACATAAGAGAACTAAAAAGCAAGCTTGGGAAACTCGCAGATGTCATACTGCCCATCCGTAATTTCCCGGGATGCGATATGACCTCTACGGCGCAGGAAAGTTAGTGTCACTTTTATTGGCTGAGATCAATGAAGAATTCCGAAAAAATGCGGCGGTTTTTTGCGGGGAGAACACAGAAAAGCATTAGATCATGAGTGCAGGTGAAAACCTCACACTGCTTGTTTATAGGGCTAAAGCTGATACCAACCTTCAGGATTTGCGTCACACCATGTTTGTCACGAAACTGGCTTCTTCGACCTCGTTCGTCCGCTCAGAAAGCTTGCCTCCGACATTGTCAGCTGTGAAGTTTTACTTCTTCAGAGTTTTCCTACAGGTCATGGAATGGATGGGTTGCTCAGCTGATCTGGACCCATGTGACTGGGGTTGGCGGCTAGACAGACCAAGTACGTACCTGTAACGATGGACTCGAAGCCAGCACCCGAAGCACTACTGAGAATGGTACGATGTGCTTGCAAGTCAGGTTGTGAAACAAAGCGTTGCAGTTGCAAAAGAAATGGACTTCACTGCACAAAAGCATCTGCCGAGTGTCATGGTACTGACTGCCAAAATTCAGAAAGCATTGACCTTGATGATGATTTGAACAACTAAGTTCCTGTTTTAAGTGTTTTATTATTTGATTTGTTTTAAGTGTGTGATTTGCCGAAGTACAATCAATCTGTACCAATGTTATACACCGTAATGATTCTTAATATACTGTGATCGAATCCTTGTTGAAATGGGCTCCACAGCCAAAAAAAAGAAAGAGAATTCAATTTCCCTACTTTTCACCCTCTGCCAGTTTTTTTCGATGAGAGAAAATCAGTATTCTGAAGGTAGATTTGGATTCTGCGTCTCAAATAATATCAGAAACAGTCTTTACAGCAATTAAATAAAAAAAATAAGTTTTTTAAACTGAAAGTAAGGAGCGACATTAAAACTTAAAACGAACAGAAATTATTCCGTACATGAAAGGGGCTGTCCCCTCCTCAACGCCTCGCTCTTTATTCCGTATATGAAAGGGGCTGTCCCCTCCTCACCGCCTCGCTCTTTACGATAACGTTTGACTGTCTCACAATTTTTTTTTTAAAACAATAAAAAACTTTAGCGTAAAGAGCGAGGCGTTGAGGAGGGGACAGCCCCTTTCATATACGGAATAAAGAGCGAGGCGTTGAGGAGGGGACAGCCCCTTTCATGTACGGAATAATTTCTGTTCGTTTTAAGTTTTAATGTCGCTCCTTACTTTCAGTTTAAAAAACTTGTTTTTTTTTATTTAATTTCTGATCGTTTTTTAGTTAATGAAGCTTTTATTTTCATAAAAATTTTAATTTTCTTTTTCTAAATTGATGTCTTTAAAAATTAAATTACGTAACTAACTTCTATATTCGTATATTTTTCTTCTGGCAAAAATTCAAAGTTGCAGATTTTTGCAGATATGAGCTTGAAACCTATGTAATAGGGTTTTCTGATACGCTGAATCTGACGTTGTGATTTTCATTAAAATTCTTCCACTTGTAGGGGATGTTTCCCCCTCTTTAAAAAATCGAGTAAATTTCCTCAGGCTTGTTGCCTTTGATGAGTAATACTAAACTTAATAAAATTTATATATTTAGAATCAGCATTATAAACACATTCTTTTGATACATTTATTGACATCAAAATTCCGTTTTTAAAAGTTTCGATTACTATTGAGCCGTATCGCTTGTTTTTTTATTGTTTTTTTTTATTACGTATATGTTATTACGTATATGAGGGGGTTCTGCCCTTAGTCAATACCAAGCTCTTTACGTTAAAAGATAACAAAAAATTTGATTCACAAACCCCTGAATCATAAAGGCCGTTTAATTATAAGAGAGAGATCTTTTGAAAGCACTTAAAAAAAAACTGTAGCTTAAAGAGCGAGGTATTGACTTGGAGGAGAACCCCCTCACATACGTTATAATTTCTGTTCGTTTTAAGTTCTAATATTCCTTCTTACATTTCAGTTGAAAAAACTTGTTTTTTTTTTATTTAATTTCTGATCGTTTTTTAAATAATACTTGGAAATCCGGCGCCCCCTTCATAGCAATGTCCCTTACCCCAAATAAACATCCTCCACGGAAATATTCTCCAGAGTAACTCCCTCCTCTAGCCCCCCCTCCAGAAAAAATCCTTGCTGAAAATGGTTGTATACTTCCCAATAACCAATAAATAATGCTGGCAAGTCCGGCGCCCCCTTCATGGCGATTTCCCTTCCCCCATGAAAACTTCCTTCATGACCAGATCCTCCAACATAACCCCCGACCCACCCATACCGCCCACTACCATAAAAAAAACCTCCTGAAAACATCTGTATACTTCCGAATAACCAATACTATATGTTAACATTGGGTAAAGTTCATATCTTTTAGCCCTCCCTCTGGGTACTTCGGGGGATTAAGTCATCCCAAAAGACATATTTATCATATTTTCGACCATGCTGAACAAAATGGCTATCTCAAAATTTTGATCGGGTGACTTTGGTAAAAACATAAGCGTGGGAGGGGGCCTAGTTGCCCTCCATTTTTTTTGGTCACTTAAAAAGGGCACTAGAAATTTTAATTTCCGGTCCAATTAGCCCTCCCACTATATTCTAGGACCACTGGGTCGATACAATCACCCCTGGGGAAAAAAAAAAAAAAAAAACAACAAATACACAAACAAATAAACACGCATCCGGGTTATTTCTTATGGCAAAAAATTCAAAAATCCACATTTTTGTAGATAGGAGCTTGAAACCTCTACAGTAGGGTTCTCTGATACGCTGAATATGATGGTGTGATTTTCATTCAGGTTCTATAACTTTTAGGGGGTCTTTCCCCCTTTTTTTGAAAATCAGCCAAATTTTCTCAGGCGCGTAACTTTTGATAGGTAGCTCTAAACTTGATGAAAGTTATATATTTGAAATCAGCATTGAAATCTGATTCTTTTGATATATCTATTGGCATCAAAAACCCGTTTTCTAGAGTTTCGGTTACCATTGAGCCGGGTCGCTCCTTACTTACAGTTCGTTACCACGAACTGTTTGATGAAATCGAGTGAATCTGAGTCTTCCTCATTTTCCCCTGTTTCCCCCACTAACCCTATCAGATACTCCCGGTGGTGTGATACAATAATTCTGATGCAGAATTCGAATTCTGCGACTTGAACTACGTAGGACTGGGTATTTACAGCGCTAAAATCAGAGGTCCTGGCATTTTTTCAGAATTTTCCCTCTTTCCCCTCTTTTTTCCCCTGTCAAACTTTTTCCCATCGGTGGATGTCGGTGGGCTTTTAGTATGTTGCTCTCCTGATTTTTCTGCATTTTTTAATGCAAAAATCTTTTTTGTTGCAATTTGCTTGACCTCAAACGCTATTTTTACTGGGCTAAAAGCCTTTATAAGTGTTCTAGAGCGTTTATAAGCTGTCCAAAACGTTTTTAAGTGATCAAATGCCCTTATCAGTGATCCAAAGCATTTGCAATTTATCTAAAGAATTTATTAGCTATTTTAGGTGATTTTAAATGTTCTAAGGCAAACAAGCGATTTAAAGTGCTTGCAAGTGATCTAAAATTCTCTGCATGTATCAAGTGGAGTTACTTATATTACCTCTATTCAGCTACTTATATTCAGACTCGCGGATCGGAAGTGCGGATCGGAACTTGACTTACCTAGCTTAAGTCTCCTGCCGGGTGCTACTCGGCGTAGAGAGTGACGTCTGCCTCCTCCATCCACTTTGGTTAATTTGGTTCGATATAAAGCTTAAAATAATTTATATTACCAGTGAAAAGGATTGCAAAAACTACCTTCGAGCAACCCATCTATTTCTGAGCAGCCTCTGAATATGTCTTTGAGAACCTTACTTACAGCTGTATACGAGTTTATCTCTGCTCCAGCTATCCCTGTGAAGCAACCTTTAAAACAAAATATCTTGCCGGTGAAAAGGATTACAAAAGATTCATTTTAGGGTGCTATAATTTCCATTCAGTTTTTGATGGGTATAACTACGGACCTTTTGTATTTTATTAAGGCAGCGGAGCATAAGTGAAGATTGTTTTGTTTGGTTTTTCAAGTATCCATTAGGATGAATATATTCAAGAGTCCCTTATAAACAAACTTGAAATAAATTAAGGATACTAGTTGCATGAATTTGGAAAACATCGGAGAGATCAAATGTAGTTGTCTAGCTTAATTTTCTTGCGGACATTTATTCATCGTTAAACGAAAAAATGCTTTGATTTGAGGAACAGCAAAAGCTCTGCTCAATGGACCTGCCCAATTTCCTGACAATGAAATAAAAGAAGCAAATTCAGAAAAATTTCTGTAAGTTTAAGTAAAGTGTGTTTTTTCTGAATATTACGTTTTGTGGTATAGTCAAGAATTTCCTTAGAAAGTAAATAAGAAACAAAAGAAAATGATGAGGTTACTACGGAAAAGTTCTTTTTACGGCCTTCTGATCAAAAAGTGTGTATCTTTATCTGATTATATTTCTAGCAGAGGGCTTTAGCCCCGTCCAGTTTTTCCTCGTGGCTATAAAACTTCTAATAGAGTATCACAATCAAAGAGACTGTTAAGTGTTACCTTTCGAATTTTCTTTTTCAAATTTTCAAATTTTGAAATTCTTTCAAATTTCTCAATCGGTTTGCTGCTTGTAAAATTATGTAGATTGGCAAAATTCTAATTTCATTTAGTTTCCAGTATAGCTGCGCGCCAAAGTAAGACTTCTCATACCTCTCATCAGTCAAAACCATAATTTATTGTTCACATTTCCTTTAAATTGTAATTGATTTCTGTTTTTTTTCTGTTTTTTTTTGAAAATACATAAAGTAGTCTGGAAAACTCGGGCATAGATCTCCTGCAAACATTTACTTAGCGTTTGTAAACTCACTCTGTCCTTAGTTATTCAGTTTCTCGTTGATACGTTCCCATTTGATCAAAGGTATAATTGACTAATTAAAAAAAAAATTACGAAAAAGAAGTTTTTTAAAGAAAAGTGATTTCCCTATTAAACTTAAGCTCAGAAGAAATATAAAGCCACAATAACTCAAACTCAAAGTGACCAGAAATTACTATTAAAGAATAAATGAAACCCAAAACAAACAGAAATTAAATAAACAATCATAGCAAAAAAACATACAACAGGCACTAATATAAATCAATCAATAAATCATAAAACTAATAAAGCTTTAATTGAATATGCAAATCAAGCTTAAAATGAACAAAAATATTTTGCTTTTGAAGTATAAATGAAACCCAAAACGAACAAAAATTAAATAAAAAATCATAGCAAAGAAACACACAATTGGTACCATCATAAATGAACAAATAAATCTTAAAACGAGTAAAGCTTAAATCGAACATACAAATCAAGCTTAAAATGAACCAAAATATTTTTCTTTTGAAGTATAAATGAAACCCAAAACGAACAGAAATAAAAAGTCTTACTATAAAAGTCTGACACCTAATGTGTCATTGTCGCTTTACTGAAAACTAAATGTATCTTGAACAGCCTTGGAAAGTACAAATCAAATAAAACTAAAAATCTGATATATAATAATATTTATTGTTGAAAGATAATCAGTTCAATGTTTTATTTTACCGTAGTTTTTATTTTCATTTTCAATGATTTATTAGCTGGAAAACAAATTATTCGTTATATAATTTTTTTTCAGTGGGGCGACTATCACACGGTAGGCTTTAGATTGTCTCATGTTTGTATTGAAACCATATTTGTCTTGAATAGTCTTAGAAAGAATGACTTAAATTAAGCTAAATATTTGGTTTATAATGATATTAATTACTAAAAATTCTTCACTTCATGATTTTACTTTTCTGAGATTCCCATTTCTATTCCCACTGTTGTAATGAACGCAAAAGAAATTTTTTGTTATGAATAATTTTCAGTGAAGCACCAATGACACAGTAGGCTTTAGATTGTCTCTTGTTTGTAGTGAAACTATATTTGTCTGGAATAGTCTTGGAAAGAACTAATAAAATTAAACTAAATATTTGATATATAATGATATTATTGCTGAAAGCTCAAAATTTAAAGCCTACTGCAGCAAAAGTTCAATATTTAATTGTACTCTAATTTTTATGTTTATTTTCAATGTTGTAATAAGTACAAAAGAAAATATTTGTAATATAATTCGCCATCAGTAAAGCGCCAATAACGCATTAGGTTTTAGACTTTTACAGTGAGAGAAGGAGGCGATACCCAAATTCTTGTCTGTATTGATTTTTGTTTGTTTCTAGCTTGATTTGCATGTTCAACTGAAGTTTCGCCCGTTTTAAGATTTATCTATTCATTTATGTTAGTACCTATTGTATGTTTCTTTGCTTTGATTGTTTATTTAATTTCTGTTCGTTTTGGGTTGCATTTATACTTCAAAAGCAAATACACGAAAAACTTGCGGCAAATACATAGAAAACTTGCGGCAATGAGGAAACAGAAAAGGGAGCAAAGGCCTTGGTGGGTTTGACGAGACAATACCTGATGAAAAAGAACGTTCATGATTTGTTTTCCAAAAAAAAAAAAAAAAAATACTAAAGCTCAACCTTTTTAATAGACATCTAGGCAACATATCATAGTTGCAGTGATAGTTGCAGGTCATGACGCTTCCTTTGCTCCTGGTTATCTGTACCGCTGCTTTGAGACATCTATTTGATTGGACAAAACTTTGTATGATTTACACGGGGTGAATTTTGTTTGAAAAAAACAGGTTGTGCAAAAAAGTAAAGTGAGAGAAGTTTGTGCTTAATCCGTTGCTGAACTTTATTACTCGAGCACATACGGATGGTGTTGAGTTGGACGTAATAACATGCAAAGCGACCCGTTCTTATGACTGAGATTCCATTATTAAAACGAAGGAAATTTTGTATGAAGAACTAGAAGTTTCTACAGGAATGGTAAAGCATACAAAAAAGGAGGACAATGTAGCGGATATTTGCAAAATGTTAGTCACTGCTGCAAAAGAAGTTAATCCTTTTGCCAAAATTTTTTATTCTTTCACCATGTAAAACCGCAATAGGCGTTGCAGTATCCTCGACTCTGATATTTAAAGTTAACGATAAGGCTCGGTTGATGGTTTAGGGGAACGCATTAGCCGGAGTAGCACAACCATAAATGACTCCTTTAGGCATCAGGCTCAGGAACCTACCACAGCTAAGATATAAGCCGTTGTTTTAAAAATTGTCCCAAAAATATGGTGTCGCCAAGTGACCGTAAAACTTTTGTCGACAGTTTAAAGTACAAATTCAAGCACAGTTTTAAGTACAAGAATTAGGCGAAATCAAACAGTTCGTGGTAACCAACTGTAAGTAAGGAGTGCCCAGCTCAATAGTAACCGAAACTCTTAAAAACAGAATTTCGATACCAATAGATACATCAACAGAATCAAATTTTAATGCAGATTTCAAATATATAGGTTTCATTAAGTTTATTTTCACCTATCAAAGGTTACGTACCTGAGAACATTTGCCTTATTTTAGAAAAAGAAGGAAATACCTCCTAAAAGTCATAGAATCTTAATGAAAATCACACCATCAGTTTAACCGTATCAGAGAATCCTACTATAGAAGTTTCAAGCTCCTATCTGCAAAAATGTGGAATTTGTATTTTTTGCCAGGACAAAGATCACGGATGCGTGTTATTATTTTTTTTCAGGGGTAATCGTATCGACCCAATGGTCCTAGAATATCGTGAGACAGCTCACTTGAACGGGTGAGTGGGGGGGGGGGGAGGCTACTTATAAAATTTTTCCATCTTGCCTTCAGGCCTTTGTGGATTAGGGGCATTTTTGCATATTGTAAAACATTTGTAAATAAGGTATTCGAGTAATATCATAGCTAGTCGAAGCTCACTTTAATTAGAAAACGTTACATTGTAGCAAAGAAGACAGAAACAAGTGAATGATAATCTAAAGTTCATAGTTGACGAGTAGATTCAAAAATCTTTTGAAAGGATTCAAATTTTTGCATGTACCGTTAGACAATAGATTTTGCATTATATTTGCCTTTCAAAAATCTCAGAAAATAATTCGAAGCTTAAAATTTCCGACGGCACGCCGCCGCCGGCCGCATCGGTGTCGGCGCACTGAAACTTTTTCGATGGCTGTACGCCATTGAATTTTCGGCGGCGTGCCACCGATTTTCGGCGCGGCTTTCGGAACTAAACTTAAGGCCTGCTGTTTATTTGGCGTACTTCACTAAAACAAATTATATTACAAACATTTTTTGTACTTATTACAACGTTGAAAATAAAATAAAAATCACAGTGAAAACAGGCCAGGATTTACCAATAGGCCAACTAGGCTTCGCAATTTTCACTATCTCCGAAGTTTCGGGGATTTCTCCGAAATCTTGCAGAAACGGAGCGGCAAAACGCTTGGGCCTAGAAGCGTCAAAGCTTTAAATCCGGCCCTGAGTGAAATAAAATCTTGAGTTGTTGAGCTTTCAGCAATTAGTATCATTATGTATCAAATTTAGTTTAATTTTATTATTTCTTGCCTAACCTGTTGATTTTAGAATAAAAATATTTTGAAATAAGGAATTTTGAAAAACTTGAAACTTTGGCAATAAAAAACGAGCAGAAATTAATTAAAAAACAACTTTCCGAAAAGGAAGTTTTTTAAAGAAAAGTAAGATCAGAACTTAAGATCAGAAGAAACAGAAACCTACAATAACTCAAACTCAAAACGACAAGGAATGACTATTAAAATGTAAATGAAACCCAGAATGAACAGAAATTAAATAAGCAATCATAGCAAAAAAACAAAAAGCATACAGCAGGTACTAATATAAATGAATAGATACATCTTAAAACGACTAATGCTTAGATCAAATATGCAAATCAAGCTTAAAATGAACACAAATATTTTGCTTTTGAAGTATAAATGAAACCCAAAACGAACAGAAATTAAATAAACAATCAAAGCAAAGAAACATACAATAGGTACTAATATAAATGAATAGATAAATCTTAAAACGGGCGAAACTTCAGCTGAATATGCAAATCAAGCTAGAAACAAACAAAAATCAATACAAACAAGAGTTTGGGTATCGCCTCCTTCTCTCACTGTAAAAGTCAAAAACCTACTGCGTCATTGGCGCTTTACTGATGGCGAATTATATTACAAATATTTTCTTTTGTACTTATTACAACATTGAAAATAAACATAAAAATTACAGTACAATTAAATATTGAACTTTTGCTGCAGTAGGCTTTAAATTTTGAGCTTTCAGCAATTAATATCATTATATATCAAATATTTACTTTAGTTTTATTAGTTCTTTCTAAGACTATTCAAGACAAATATGGTTTCAATACAAACATGAGACAATCTAAAGCCTACCGTGTGATAGTCGCTTCACTGAAAAAAAATTATATAACGAATATTTTCTTTTCCAGCTATTAAATCATTGAATATGAAAATAAAATTACGGTAAAATATTGAACTGATTATCTTTCAACAATTAATATAATTATATATCAAATATTTAGTTTGATTTGATTTGTACTTTCCAAGGCTGTTCAAGATACTGAGAGGAGGAGGAAAAACCCAAACTCTTGTTTTTAGTTATTTTTTTTTGTTTCAAGCTAGATTTGCATATTTAATTTTAAATTTCACTCGTTTTAAGATTTATTTATTCATTTATGTTGGTACCAATTGTATGTTTCTTTGCTATGATTTTTAATTTAATTTCTGTTCGTTTTGGGTTTCATTTATACTTCAAAAGAAAAATATTTTGGTTCATTTTAAGCTTGATTTGTATGTTCGATTTAAGCTTTACTCGTTTTAAGATTTATTTATTCATTATGTTGGTACCGATTGCATGTTTCTTTGCTGTGATTTTTATTTAATTTTTGTTCGTTTTGGGTTTCATTTATACTTCAAAAGCAAAATATTTTGTTCATTTTAAGCTTTATTTGCATATTCGATTTAAGCTTTACTAGTTTTATGATTTATTGATTGATTTATATTAGTGCCTGTTGTATGTTTTTTTGCTATGATTGTTTATTTAATTTCTGTTTGTTTTGGGTTTCATTTATTCTTTAATAGTAATTTCTGGTCACTTTGAGTTTGAGTTATTGTGGCTTTATATTTCTTCTGAGCTTAAGTTTAATAGGGAAATCACTTTTCTTTAAAAAACGTCTTTTTCGTAATTTTTTTTTCTTAATTAGTCAATTATAACTTTGATCAAATTGGAACGTATCAACGAGAAACTGAAAAACTAAGGACAGAGTGAGTTTACAAACACTAAGTAAATGTTTGCAGGAGATCTATGCCCGAGTTTTCCAGACTAATTTATGTATTTTCAAAAAAAAAATAAAAAAAAACAGAAATCAATTACAACTTAAAGGAAATGTGAACACTAAATTATGATTTTGACTGATGAGAGGTATGAGAAGTCTTACCTTGGTGCGCAGCTATACTGGAAACTAAATGAAATTAGAATTTTGCCAATCTAAATAATTTTACAAGCAGCAAAACGATTGAGAAATTTGAAAGAATTTCAAAATTTGAAAATTCGAAAAAGAAAATTCGGAAGGTAACATTTAACAGTATCTTTGATTTTGTTACTCTATTAGAAGTTTTATAGCCACGAGGAAAAACTGGACGGGGCTAAAGCCCTCTGCTAGAAATATTATCAGATAAAGATACACACTTCTTGATCAGAAGGCCGTAAAAAGAACTTTACCGTAGTAACCTCATCATTTTCTTTTGTTTCTTATTTACTTTCTAAGGAAATTCTTGACTATACCACAAAACGTAATATTCAGAAAAAACACACTTTACTTAAACTTACAGAAATTTTTCTGAATTTGTTTCTTTTATTTCATTGTCAGGAAATTGGGCAGGTCCATTGAGCAGAGCTTTTACTGTTCCTCAGATCAAAGCATTTTTTCGTTTAACGATGAATAAATGTCCGCAAGAAAATTAAGCTAGACAACTACATATGATCTCTCCGATGTTTTCCAAATTCATGCAACTAGTATCCTTAATTTATTTCAAGTTTGTTTATGAGGGACTCTTGAATATATTCATCCTAATGGATACTTGAAAAACCAAACAAAACAATCTTCACTTATGCTCCGCTGCCTTAATAAAATACAAAAGGTCCGTAGTTATACCCATCGAAAACTGAATGGAAATTATAACACCCTAAAATGAATCTTTTGTAATCCTTTTCAACGGCAAGATATTTTGTTTTAAAGGTTGCTTCACAGGGATAGCTGGAGCAGAGATAAACTCGTATACAGCTGTAAGTAAGGTTCTCAAAGACATATTCAGAGGCTGCTCAGAAATAGATGGGTTGCTCGAAGGTAGTTTTTACAATCCTTTTCACTGGTAATATAAATTATTTTAAGCTTTATATCGCAGGTATAGCTGGAGTTGAGAAAAACTCGTGTACAGCTGTAAGTAAGGTTCTCAGACATATTCAGAGACTGCTCAGACAGGGATCAGTTGCCTCGAGGTGCTTTTTTTTTAATCATTTTCACAGGTAACATTGTTTATTTTAAGACTTGTTTCGCAGGGATAGCTGGAGTAGAAATAAGCTTGCATACATCTGTAAGTAAGCTTTTTAAGTACACATTCTGAGGTGGCTCAGACAGAGATAGGCTGCTCGGGGGTAGTTTTTGTAATTCTTTTCACTGTCAACTTATTTTATTTAAGGATAGCATTACAGGGATGTACAGAATTGTAATAAATTTGTATAGCTCCAACGGAGCTCTTTAACGATGTATGTAGAGATGGCAGTTGAAGTTGCTCAGGCAGATGGGATGAGAGGTAAGTGACTCAGGTTAGCTTTGTTTTCCATTTCACTGGCTTCATAGTTTATTTTGCGCCTAATAATTCAATTATTTCAATGCTCAAATAAATATGTAGCCACCGGGTCCTGGCGCGGCTACATGGCAGGCTTTTGAATATAGATTCTCATTGTCGCTTGTCTTCTGACCGTAGACTATATTGGCCTCTTCATGACGTCATGGCGTCACCATAGGCTCCATACAACCACCGTAGGAAAATATGTAAATTCTTCCTTAAAGTTGTGACCTTTTTAGATGGTTTCAGCTTCCAGAAAAATGTCAATATGGCGGAAACAAGAAAACTATGTAGCTATGAAAACTATGTTGTATGGCTACAAGAAAACTATGTAGCAAAATTGGAGGCTGGGCCCCGACAACAAGCCTGCCTGTGGGAGGCTTGTTTTATTTGATTGTCGTAATAAGTAGCACCCTCCAAATGAGTCATCATTGTTTGCTACTCTTTCCTCAGAAAAATGGAGGTATCCCCAGGGAATAAATATAATGTTGAAGGGTCCCAATGACCTGTAATCAACAGTTGTGTAGTTTATGGGTATCTTTATGGGTTTTTACTGGGTTTTGCGCTACATTTTGTTGCCGTCGAAGATTATGAATACATTGTTTTTTAACGTAATATTTCTTTATTCTTCACTTTTATTTTTGACTCGTTCTGATTTTTGATGTCGCGTGTCTTCTAACAGAACAATTGTTTGTTCTTCACTCCATTTTTGACATGTTCCGATACTCGCTTTTTCGCTATCGCTTGTAATTTCTGGTGCCGCTTATCTTCTAGCGGCATATTTCTTTGTTCACGCTGTGGCATATCTTTATCCACATATTTCTCTGTTCTTTGCTTCCATTTTCAATTAGTTCTACTCCTCGTTGTCGTATGTCTTGTGACATATTTCTTTTTTCTTCCCTTTTGTTTTTGATTCGTTTTAATTCCTGCTGTCACTCATCTTCGGATGTTTCTTTGTTCTTCACATTTGTTATTGACTCGTTGTAATTGTCGGTGATGGAAGTATTCTGACTGTATATTTCTTTGCTTTTCAGTTTTGTTTATCATTACTTTCGACACTTTTTAATACCCTTTACGTTAGCTGCTCGGATTGGTCTTGTCACATTTGATTTTCTAGGTTGTATTCTATGCATTTTTCACTTTTGTTTTTGACTCGTATTGATTCTTGCTGCCACTTATCTTCGAACTGGATGTTTCTTTGTTCTTCAATTTTGTTTTTGACTCGTTGTAATTGTCATTGATGCACATTTTAACTATATATTTCTTTGTTCTTCATTTTCATTTATCATTACTTTTGACATTTTTTCAATACCCTTTACCTTAGCTGCTATGTTCCTTTTGTAATGTTGCCTGCGTCATAGATATAAAAACGATACGTTCGCTCCTGGGGAGGGGGAGGCAGAAATTGTGTAATTTATTCTCCTGAAATATACTCATAAATATGATGTCAGTCATGTGATTTTTCTTTTCAATTATATATTTCTTGTTTGGTTTTACCTGCAACATAGATCTAGCGATGGCAAATATCAGACCGAGTGAAGCGCAAACCCTTGCAATGAACCAAAGTGGATGGAGGAGGCAGACGTCACTCTCTACGCCGAGTAGCACCCGGCAGGAGACCTAAGCTAAGTAAGTCAAGTTCCGATCCGCACTTTCGATCCGCGAGTCTGAATATAAGTAGCTGAATAGAGGTAATATAAGTAACTCCACTTGATACATGCAGAGAATATAATTTGCAGTGTATTATAAAGGGTGACTAATACAATCTATTTCTATTTAGAGTCAAATCAAATAAAAACGAATAATAACAAGAGGTCTTTCAATTATGAAAGGGGTAAGACTTTTAGTTATCAGGCCAGCTGCTAATTGACATAACTCAAGAATTTTGCAAATAATTTGTTTACACAAGAGCAGCACTCATGTAGCAATATGCAGCACTAGGCGCACAGTACTATGTAGATTTGTTTTGAATATCAGAAACATAGAAGAGACAAATCCTGTGTGAACTTGACGGAAAGTAAAGTACTCTTTGACGCAATTTTTGAATACTGCGCATTACAGCAATTTTTCAGCCCGACCCTAGGATAAGGTTCAAATGGAAAGGCTTGGAATCATCCAATTCTTTTTGCATTAACCCTTTTCCAAGATTAAAAAGTAATTTCTTAAAGCCCAGATGTATCCCATATCTACTATATATTTAGTAACAGTTTAGGTTCGGTTATGATAAGGTTGGCACCTATCAGCCAAAGCTGAAGCCCATCCACATGATATTCCAACCCCAGTGGGAAGATGACTGGGAAGCAGCACATAAGAAAGTGACTAGCAGCTCTTTATGAATACCCGGGGTTCCTTCTCCGCCATACGAAGAACTAAAGTAAGGTCTGAGGTTAAGTAAAGTTCCCCTAATCTCATCTCCTCAAACTTTACTGAGCCTAGAACTGAATTTAATCCAAGGAAATTTTTTTTTCAGGTATAATATATCAAACTTTTTTAAGTTTAAGGTGGTATTGGTTAGGGTTATATCACAAGGCTTTATTGTCACAGCATTTGGATGGGAGTTATAAAACGTTTGGGGTTGGATCTGGAGTTAAAAGCAGAAAAGATTATAGCAAAATAAGAACAAAGATGTAAATACAATCTCTTGTGCGTGTGCACAGGATCTTGGCACCAGCCCCCAGCAAAAGCTTCAGGTCCCAGCATTTCTATTAATATTTTAACACACCTTTTAAGCCTTTAAATTTTTCTATCCCCCCCCCCGCAAAAATTGTATATAAGATTTTGCTCCCTTGCTCTTAATATACTCCAGAATCAAGATAATCTTGTCATTTAAATTTAGGATGAGGTTGAAGCGGATCCAAGGATCTTAGACACCTTATATCATTTAATCACACATATTACAATGCACGTTATTGAAATCAAGATAAGCATGGGTGGGAATTATGGATGTAATATTTGGAAGCCTTTTAGTTGGTAAATATGAAGGAATTTACTTCAAGGTGAACATAACTTTGAAATACGAAAGAGCTAGGTGAATAATTTAAGAGATAATAGGAACAGTCTCTTGGATCTTTCAGTTTGAAGGGCCAATGACTTGAAACTCTCCTCCCCCATGCTGTTGCCTGGCTTCTGACATATGATCTGACATCCTTAAACTACCTTTGATTTCGTCAAGAACTTTAGTCTTTTGGCCGTTCTTCTCAAAATAATGATAGGACGAGCTACTATACTTGAAGGGAGTGGAGGGGGTTCTTCATCAACAGATTTTGTCTCTGCTATGTCCCTGCGATTGACCAGTCCTAGATACCTTATTGAACAATTTTTTTAGTTTTGATTTTTTTGAATTTATGCTTTTTTTTAGAGGATAATTACCTCTCCAAAGAACTTTGACCCCAATTGTTAATCAGCTAGACTAAACCAGGTGACTCAATTTCTAGGGGATGTTTTGAATTCTCACGACTATAAATTTTTTTTACAACAGGTTCTCTTCTCAAAAATTCTGTTTATAAAGGAAACAAAATTTAAAGAAATTAAATCTGGAAGGATTAGTTTCGCATAAATGGGATTTAGAGCAACGAAGTTTGGTTTCAAGTGGCCTATCTCGACAATCCCTTACGACTTTACAGCTAATCGGTGACGCCTTTCTCAACATGTATAATAATTAGTCCTGACATTTTTTTGGCAAAGATCTCGTTGTTTTCCTCCCTCCCTTAAGGACCGTCGAATCTAGGCGTCTCCAAGGCTGGAACTAGGAAGATATCGGGTTACGACAACATGGATCATACAGCTGTTGCAGAAATTCGATATCCATAGGCAAACCGGTTGGAAAGAAAAAAGAACGGAAATCACCGAAGCAAACTTGGAATCCATTAAGATGATGGATAACATAAATTGAATTACTTCCTCAATATTTTGTCATTAGTTAAAATTAAGAAAAAATCAACTCTTTGTAAAAAAAAAAAAAAAAAAAATTAAGTATTCGTTAGGTATTACCTTTCGATAACATAAATAAAAATAGAAATACTTTTGAGTTATGATTTTGAGTCATCAGAACCCCATTACTAGAGAAACAGTTCATAAAAATTTAATGGGGACAGTATGTATTTATCGTTAAAAAAATGTTCGTTAAAAAAAAAAAAAAAATTCGTTAATTTTCGTTTAAAAAAATATAAATCTTCGCTAAACTCTTCCTTGAAAAAAAAATAGTTGAAGTCAAAATTTGTTATACATAAAAATAATTGTTAAGATACTTCTAAATAAAAAAAGTCATTTTTTGTTTTGATTATCCCTCAGTACCCTATTACAAAAAGCACAATCTACGGAAATGTAAAGGACACAAATTCGTTTTTTTTCAACTTTCTGATAGAAATACCCCAATATTTTTTTTCCAAAATCTAAGAAGAAGGGAGGAAATCTGAGGAGTGGGGACGAAGTCTTCTTATTCATCTGGCTCATTACATTATTCAAAACAAGGGGGAATGGTACGGTGAATGACTGGTTCGTGGACGTACTAAAACAGGCGGCAAGATCGTCATTGCCTTCTTTGGTGTGCTCAGAGGATTTATTTCTGTGCGGACATTATTTCAGATGGGAGGGTAAATTTACATCAAAAGTAATTAAGTGGCTACCCTTGCGAGAATTACTGGTATTACTTAACAAATCATGAAAGTATCGAGTTTTCCCAAAATTGGTTTTAACAGAGGTCTTTCTACGAGCTGACTCGAAACGAAAACACCTCAAGTTCCTGCAAGTTCTTGCTACTGGTTACACTTTTGGAATCTTACCAAAATGGTTACATTTTTACAATTTTCTACAGTATAATTATTGGTTATTGGGAGCCTCCTCTTATATATCAGTCGAGAACAAAGAGGGTCGTAGGGGGATACATGTTGTAAGTTGTATTTTCGAAGATCACAGTGTCTTTCCGTGACGATATATAACAGTTCAAACAGGGATAAATTCTTTTATTAGACAGTGGAAAAACAATAAAGAATTTACTGAATATTTCGATTACATATACAGTTACCGTCATAAGCAGATATACGGCATATCTGCATATGTGATCCAAGAGTAGAAATACTGTGTACTGCATATTAGCAGATATACAGTATATCTGCTGATGACGGTCACTGTATATGTGATCGAAATATTCAGTAAATTCTTATTGTTTTTCCACTGTCTAATAAAAGGATTTATCCCTATTCGAACTTGTATTTACCGTTGTAAGTTCCCTCATTATCCTAGCCGTAGTTTTGTCGTATTTTTACAAAATAGAAAATAAACTAAACCTAAAGTTCGTTACGGAAATGTACAAGGAGGAAGTGGTTCTCAGGGTCACAATCCTATTAAATCCTAAATTTTCGTGAGTTTCTGGGCATTTGTTATTCAAATTATATAATAAGTGTTTTTATTATCCTCCTCCCACTGCTTTATTATTACCCCCCCCCCCCCAAAAAAAAAATCGTTCGGTGTTGCCTCAATTTTAGATACCCCCTTTTTTGGTACTGAAATCATGTTTCAAGCCGTAATACCAAGCCAATCTGTACCAAGTCCTTTTGTTATGGGTAGTAGTTAAATACCCTTCCGTTTGGTAAGAGGGCGTTCATCGGTAGTTTTGTTTATCAAAGGAGGACACGCTTGTCTGTAGAAAGTGTACTTAGCGGGTGGCAGATGCATTTCATGTACAAGGGGTATTGATTGGTATTAGGGCTTCTTCCATTCTTTTATCTTTGTATAGAAAGTACCAGAAGAAAGAGCAGCAGAAACATGCCTTTTGTTTTCTGTCAAAATCCAAATACTTGTTATGAGGGGGGGGGGATTGTAAGAAACAGAGAGAGTACAAGAGAGTTAAAGAAAGGGAACAAGATAAATGAATACATAAAAGACGTCACAAATAGTAAGAGACAAGTTAAAGATTCGGAGGAACTAATTAACTATATCTCCTAACTATGGAAATACTGCAGTCTCAGCCAAGGCCGTATCCAGAATTTTTTTGAGGGGAGAACATTTCTGGGGGGGGGGGGGGGGTTACATATACTTTTAGAAAATGCCGCAAAATTATGTTTATATTCATTTTTGTCACGTTTTTACGAGTCGGACAAACATTTCAGGGGGGGGGGGGGTCCAAACCCCATACCCTGCCCCTGGATAAGGCCTTGGTCTCAGCTATAAAGATTTACCCAAAAGTAGTAAAAAGAAGTTTGTGTTCAATATTCTAAATAGGAATAAAAATCAGAATAGCTGTTGGTCTTATGTAGTCCACTCTAAGATAGAAAGCACACGCATGTATATTTCAATTTGGGCTGCGGAAGGGGGACAAAATTCTAAAACAAAAATATATATAGAAGCCACACACAGGCTGACTGCAAGCCTACGCCCCTTCCTCTCACCCCTCAGAAAACCTGGTAATTTTTGTGATGTTTTCTATTATTTATTTTCAATACTTGTAATTTTCGTTTATTTAGTTTATTTTAAATTTTTATTCCTTTCTCAAAATTATTGTGGCAAGATGTTCACCCTTTCCCTGAGGAGTTGCCCCAAAGAGAGGAGCTTCTAAACTTTCTCTTTTTTTCTATTTACAGAACATTACTTCTAAAATTTTTCCAGCATGAACGTGTTTGCCCTTTAGGAAGGTTTTAAACCGTATAATAGGTAACTTGCCTCTACAATAAGAATTAAAAGAAACTAAAAGGACGCAAGTAGTTTACTCTTCTTATTCTTAACACTGATTTTAAATAGCTGGCGTTTATTAAGCTAGCCATGTTATGTTGGCTGGAGGAACACCATGGCAAAATGTTAATTTGCCAGAAAACTTTTGTATTTTTTTAATATTATCAACCTTTGGCGACGAGGGAAGAGCTTTCACAGATACTTTTTTTTTATTTTCCAACTTTCCTGAAAGAAAACACTGATGTAACGGCTTAAACTTGAAGCTACGAAAGCTTAATTTGGAGAAGTTGGATGAAAAAAAAATTTTTGAAGTTATTTGCAATTGGCCTAAACATTTTTAAGAGCCCGCGTTTCAGATGGATATGATTTTTATCACAAATATGTTTAATTTTGGACTTGGCCTATGACTAGATATTCAAATTATTCATACAAATAGAAAAAAAAATGTTTGTCAAAGCATAAAATAAAGTCATTACTTAATTCAGCCAAAAATTCGTTTTATTCACTCGACATTAAAAAAAAATCTGAACAGAAGAGTAAAATGAAACAATAAACTACATTAATAATATGATATGATTTTCATATGATTTTCAATATGATTTTCAAATACTTTATGATGTACTATGAGAATAAGCACATAAATCAGATTATTTTGATGCATATCTTGTTTTCTCATATCTGTTTGTTTGTCCTTGGTTAAAATTAACAAAGGTACCTATCATTGCCACAAAGCCTTCGAAAAAAGAATACTTAAAACCAAATTTGGGTAAGGGGGTGTTGATGTATGAGTAGCCAATAACAAATATCCAGGTCTTAACTGTCTTTTCTTTTCGACGGAGTTGAGATTCTCTTCACGCAAATCTTGTTCTTGGGGGGATAAGCCCACCCCTACTCTCTACTCTCTTTGTGTGGTAAACGTATATATCAAACCTACCATTTTACGTATGGAATCTTTCTAAACCAATCCTTTTTTAACGTTAAATCCAAAAAATTACCTTCAAACGAAGGATTTAAATGAGGGTTCCCATATCCTTCATTTCGATCTGACATATATCTCCAAGACTTTCAAAAAATTATGTGTAACTTCACATTGTATGCTTGAGTCATCCAGACCCCATCATACACATACGCACAAACATAAAAGGTACTGCCCCCCTTAAAAACTGGCATGCAACTGTTCAATGTTTAAATCATTCTGCAACAACCTACATTGAATACTTTGTCCAAATATGTCTCTTCGAATGAAGGATGCCCCCCTCCAACCAGATCAAAGGATCTAACAAACATCTTCCGGATATCGAAAATACCTTTTTGGATACTTGAGGGACCTCCTCCAGAAATATCTCCGAGTTTTGGCAGAATATTACGTTTACCTTTTTTTCTTCTTTTTTTTGCTAAAGCTGCTGAGCGGAGATACGATCAACACATCTACAAAATTGTTTTGTCTGATTAATTGTCTTCTCCTTTGCTTTTTTTGGCTACAGCAAAGGACAAACCTGCTAAACTACAAATAAAAATTTGAATTGATATAGATAATTTGAAGTGATTGATCAATGAAACAAATTACGCTTAAAACAGCGAAAATAGGTGTCCTTTCAAATCCCTTTGGGGCCAAAATACAGAGATTATCCTTTCATCCCCTCGTGAGCGGCCAAGATTATCCTAGCTAGCACAAATATTTTTACGGGTAACCCTCACAAAACAAAATTGTATAGAATTTTAAGGTTTTAAAGAAAAATAGAACATTATATTTTCAAATATGTCTTTTTTCACAGGATACATGGCTACACCATTGCAGCAGCAGTGGCTCCAACCTAGCAATAAACGAACTTACAGCGCATAACGGCCTCCACAATCAAGCTTATTCAAGAGCTACTGCTAAAATATTCGTGCTTTCATATATTGTTATAAATAGCAATGAAATAAAATAAAATTATGACAGAGGCCGCACTTTTTGTTGTCATTTTCTTGTTATTATCTATATTACGTTATATATGGCGTCATGGCATCATGCCAAAATACTCAATAAATAGAGTTGTGGATTTTGGATTTTGTACAGTTGTAGAGTTTGGTACAACCCAATGAAGTCATGGTTGCAGCAAAGCCTCAATTTTTTTTGCATTTATGTATATATTGTATGCACAAAAGTCTTCAAGCTCTTTAAATCTCTGCTAGCTTTAAGTTTAAATGATGCTTCTTACTTTCAGTCGAAAAAATTCTTTTTCTTTATTTAATTTCTGACTATTTTTAAAATTACCCGTTTTAGATCCCTTCCCTCCCATTCTAGACAGTGTAAATTGTAGCTTGATTCCCCCATCCTCTTAGCATAATAACAGTGAAAACCCTCGTAAGTTTTGAATACCTGATGAAACAGCAAAGCAGGCCAAGTTGCATATTTTTATTCAATTTTCGCCCCATTTTCCGAGGGTACTGTCCTTATGCTCTTTGAAACACGAATAATATTAAGCTAATCCTAGATTTTTATTTTAAATATTGTACACTTTAACTTGATCTCCCCCTTTGGCATAATAATAATAAAATAATTCGAAAGTTTGAAAACCTATCAAACAGTTTGTGGTACCGAACTGTAAGTAAGGAGCGACGCGGCTCAGTTTTAACCGAAACTCTAAAAAATAGGTTTTGATACCAATAGATATACAAGAAAAATTAGCATATTATGCTGATTTCAAATATAAGTTTCATTAAGTTTAGTATAACACATCAAAGGCTAGGAAAATGAGAAAATTTGCCTAATTTTTGAAAAAAGGGGGAAAAAAAACTTTAAAAGTCGATCAATCTTAATGAAAATCACACCATCAGATTCAGCATATCAGAGAACCTTGTTGTGGAGGTTTCAACCTCCTATATCCAAACATGTAAATTTTTCTATTTTTGCCAGAAGAAACATCATGGATGCGCGTTTTTTTTCCCTAGGGGTGATCGTTTCGACCCAGTGGTAATAGAATATCGGGAGAGGGCTCATTCAAAAAAAAATAAAAGTTCTAGTGCACTTTTTAAGTCACCAAAAATATTGGAAGGCGACTAGACTCCCTCCTCCACCCCTTTTTTTTAGATGGACATTATGTCCGTCATAGTTGAAAAGCCCACTAACTATGCCTTCAACCGTTGAATAACCCCCAACCCCGTGTTGCACTCCCGACCGAAGGCATTGAATTAGGAGATCGGTACCTGCGCAACGCAGACCTTTGATCAGCATGTGAAAAAGTTTTTTTAGTTTTTAGGATATAACATGACCCCTTACAGCCCAAGGGGAAAAGTCCCTAAGCCATAAAGTATGCCCATTGTTTACGCATAGTATTTGTTATTGGGAATCATGCCCACATTTTCGGTTAGGGGGGGGGGGCAAATTTTCTGCTGTTTTTTTTTTCAAGTGTGGATTTTTCAATGGAGAGGGAAGTTTTCAGGGGGTAAAACTGTCATGGGAAACTTTACAGTAAGGGAATTTGTCATAATTCCTATACAAAATTCTTTTAATATGCCTTGCTTTCTCTTTTCCGTCTCAATTTTACGCGTGGAGATGATAAGGGTAATTGTCCGGGGTAAATTCTTACCGGGATTGAATTATCTGGAGGATATTTCTGTGGAAAGGGAAATTTCTCCGTAGAGGCCCAGCCAGAAATCCTGGCATTATTTAAAAAATGATCAGAAATTAATTTTTTTTTAAATAAGTTTTTTCAACTGAAAGTAAGGAGTAACAAAAAAACTTAAAACTGAAAGAAATTATTACGTAAATGAAGGGGGTTGCCCCCACCTCAACACCTCGCTCTTTACGCTAAAGTTCGAATTTTGTCCCAATTCTTTAAGAACGACTCTTGAAACACAGAGGTCGTTTAATTAGAACAATAATATGCTCTTTTAAACGTACTAAAAACTTTAGCGTACAGAGCGAGGTGTTGAAGAGGGGGTAACCTCCTTCATACACGTAATAATTCCTGTTCATTTTGAGTTTTAATGCTGCTCCTTACTTTCAGTTGAAAAAAACTGTTTGTTTTTATCGTAACAACAAAGCAGGTTGCTGCAATTACAGCTATTGGATTCAGCTTTTTGCTGATTTTTGCCTGTTATTCCTTAGTCCGTCTGTTTAGCTGTATTCTCTTTTTTGTCACTTTTATATTCCACAGCTGTCATTGTTGTATATGATGTGGTTTAAAAAGAAATTACTACTAAATCTATTATTTATATATAAAAATAGTTTAACAGAAAAAGTTGGTTTTTCTGTCAAACAAATGCTGGTTAAAACAAAAGAAGTAGTACGAATTCAAACTCACGGATTAAGTAAGAATTTTCTTAATATCTGGAGGGAGTGGGTTATAAATTTCTTGTTAAGCCCCTCTCACCTCTGGGTGATACTGCTTATTCTGGCTCAGATGCATTAGTCTCACTGGGAATTCTCACAAAATAGTGTTGAGAAATTCTTCAAACAAAAAACAGTAAATTTTGCGGCTTCAAAGGTGTTTTTATGAGACAATTTACAAATTACAGGTTTGCCATATACGTCTAAAAACAGAAAATATTTTCGAACTTTTTGTCAATGTTTTCCCCCTCCTATATTGCACAGACTGAGATTTCATCTCCTCTCTTCTAATTTTACTTGAATTTCGTCACGCAAAAGAAACCTACAAGTTGCCTCGTTCTCACATTTCCAGATTATACTAGCAAAAAGACCCCCCATTAGAACCCCAAGTGACATTTTCTAATGGAATTTGTCACTAAGTGTCTGGATTGTTAATAGCATCCTTCTAAAAGCCCCATCTTTGAATAAGCTTGTTGACATAAACCATTTCCATGTTTCAAATTTCGCTGGGAGTCACAAGCAAAGCCGGAAACTGTCCAGTAAGATGGACCAGCCGGCAACAGTTGGAAATTTTCATTGGACTGTCATAGCAAGGACCAAATGTTTACATTTTGAAAATCTTTTTTCCTTATTTTCTGTTCTTGGAAGTGTCTGAAATGGATTATTATCATGATACAAACTATTCGTATACACACTGACACAGGCTTAAGGGCTGGGATTTTCCTGAGATAGTTCCAACTGCCTCCCCCCCTCCCCCCAAAAAAAATTAAGATACACTGGCTAAAACATATGGAAACCCGTAAAATAAAATTTTTGTTTAGATGCTCTTGGCCCCTTGACCATAAGGCGAGGTTTCCCCCCCCCCCCTTATTTTTAAGTTAAAATTCGACTATATATGCACTTATTCACATAATTCTTTCTAACTGCTCAAAAATTCAAGAAAAAAAGGCAAAATTAAGTATGAAAGTGAATACAAATTTGCCAAAATTTTACAAGATTAGTTCAAAATCAAATTCGTAAAAAAGCTCAAAGTTAAAATAAACTAAATCCACCATAAAAGTGATTAGAAACCTGTAAAACATTTCGGAGATTAATTAAATATAGAGAAACGTCGGAACCGTTTTAAATTATCATTACTTTACGAAAAGTTTCAAATTCAAAAGCACTGAATTGAGGAAAGATATAGCCTATAGACAAATAATTTCATTACCCATTCGAAAAACGGTGCAAGACCACAAATGGAATAAATCAAACAGTTCGTGGTAACGAACTGTAAGTAAGGAGCAACCCGGCTCAATAGTAACCGAAATTCTACAAAGCGGAATTTTGGTATTAATAGATACATCAAAAGAATCTGATTTTTTATGTTAATTTTAAATATATAAATTGCATCAAGTTTAGTCTTACCCATCAAAAGTTACGAGCCTGAGAAAATTTGCCTTATTTTAAAAAAAGTAGGAAATACCCCCTAAAAACATAGAATCTTAATGAAAATCGGATTCATCGGATTCAGTGTATTAAAGAACCCTATTGCAGAGGTTTCAAGCTCCTTTCTGCAAAAATGTAGAATTTTTTTTTTTTTTTTTTTGCCTGAAGAAAGATCATGGATGCGTGTTTATTTTTTATTTTTTTTTTACATATAGTATCGGTTATTGGGAAGTATACAGATCTTTTCACGGTTTTTTTCTGGTGTGGGTGGGATAGGGGGAAAGGTTTATGTGGCAGGATCTTTCTATGAAGGAATTTTTCATGGGGGAAGAGAATTTTCCATTAAGGGGACGCCAGACTTCCCAGCAAAATTTAAAAACGATCAGAAAAAAAGTAAAAAAACAAGTTTTTTCGACTGAAAATAAGGAGCAACATTAAAACTTAAAATGAACAGAAATTATTACGTATATGAGGGGGTTTAGCTCCTCGCCAATACCTCGCTGTTTACGCTAAAGTTTTCTTAGTACTTTTAAAAGAGTTATTTACTCAAATTAAACGGCCATTGTGATTCAGGAGTCATTATTAAAGCATTGGGACAAAATTGTGTGGAAAGAGCGAGGTATTGACGAGGGGTCGAGCACCTCATAAGTAAATAATTTCTGTTCGTTTTAATGTTGCTCCTTACTTTCAGTCAAAAAAAAATTTTTTTTATTTAATGTATTCTTGCACCACCTTGTCCAAGTATCTTAAACTCTGAACACTAAGAAAGCCATAGAAAATATAAAAAAATTCTAATGATGGATTGTTGAAGAGACGTATTTAGTAAGAAACAAGATGTTATGAGGGAAGTCGTATTCTTTTCTAGACGGTAGTTTCTTTTCATTTTTCATCTGACGAGGATCAATGATTTATGAACTATCAACCTCCATGGACATGTCCTAGTTTCGTTCAAATTTGTTGAGCATTTACATTTATATTGCTCAAGCTAAAATATCGTATATTATCATGTAAACTTTATGTTACTTTTATATCCTACAAATAATATTAAAAAAAGCTATAAAAGGTACATGTTTAAACATGACATCCGTAACACAAGACACCAACACAACTTGACGGGGCTTTTGGGAAACTTTGTAACCGTCGTAACCATCGTGTCAGAGTCTAGCATTTTAGCCATTTCAATCAAGTGGCTATCACGAAATTTTAATCATGATTTTCTTAGAGAAAAAAGGGTCGCGGAGTAGTGGTAGTTTTGTTCCAGTCTTTTTGTTCATTTAAAGAAAGGCAATAGAAAATCTGATATCCGTTTGAATGACCCCTGTCTCGATCTTCTAAGACCAGTCGTTCGATTCAATCACCCTGGGAAAAACAAAAAACATCTAGTAAACTGGCATCCGTGATCTTACTTCTGGTAAAAATAACAAACATTTCTGAATTTTTGAAGATCTTAAAACATCGAAAGTAGAATTCTTTGAGAAAATGAATCTGATGAGGTGATTTTCACTGATAGTATTAGAATTTCTAAAGGTGTTTTTCCCCTTTTTTGAAAATCAGGTAGATTTTCTCAGGCTCGTAGCTTTTGATGGATATGATTAAACTCAATAATTTTTTTTATTTTGAATTAGCATAAAAAGCAAATTCTTATATGCATCAAGTGTTATCAAAATTCTTTCTTATAGAGTTCCGGTTAGTATCAGGCTGAGTCACTTCTTGCCTACAGTTCTTTACCACGAATTGTCTGACTAGAAGAACCTCCTGAATAGAACCTCTGAATACAAGACCTCTAAATACCACACACTTCTGAGCAGAGCGGTTTTCCACTTATCGACTTTTAAATTATTGGTCAAGTACCTTACGCCAATGATGCATGCAAATGATGATTTTCAGATACGGACTCCCCTTCTCCGATTTTTCCTAGATTGTGCTCAGATCCAATTGAAAGTTATGGAGTACATATCAAGGACCAAGGGGGAATACCTTTTGAAGGCTAGCGCCCATTCTGAGCCCCAACTGTCTCTGACACTAAATGTTTTCGTAGGTTCACTTGAATTTTTATAAGCAGTAGCCTACCTTAAGCCAAAGTCACAAATATCAAGGCATTTTTTACTATTGTTCTTTACTGGCCAATCATCAACAAAATTCAAAACCTTATTATTTGCAAATTTCTCCTAAAATGCGGTGAATGAGTTGCAAGCACAAATCGTAGGGCATGTTCATCTTCAGGAGCAAGGGGATGCTTGTTTGTTCTAATTGGTCTACCTTTTGTTCTTTTCTAAGTAATAATTATTTCATACTTCTGGGTGGGCAATGATTATTAATAATAACGAAGGACATTGGAATGATTTTACAATTATTGGTAAAGTATTTCAGTGACAATAATTGGGTTATAGATAGTGAAAAGATAGGCAAGTTTCCCTTTCTTTGAACTCAAATCTTTCAAGAATTTCAAGTAGCACACATGGAGAACAGAAGTAGCCCAGATGCCCCTCTAATAACCCTGCCCTTTTTAACAAAAGTTAAATGATTTGGTACTTATCGGTTAGCTGGAACACATGAGATTTTTTGTATAGCATCTGGGCGTATTACCCGGTGTTCATTCTGGTTAGTATGCATTTTATAGTAGTCTGACAACACTAGTGAGGTGTTGCTCACTCCGTGACAAAGATTTAAACTTTAGTTTTTTGGGGTCTAAAGGGACTAAACCCCAGTTTTGGAGGTTTGGTAGCTAGGTTAGATTTCGTATTTAATATATTCTATGCTTTAACCCCCCCCCCCCCCCCTAATGTGCAAATATATAGCCCAAATTGGTTTTTAAACTATTATGTTTTCCTCCTGTTTTGTTTTATTTCATTAGCATTAACGAAACTTTACTTCTCGCGTGTGTTCCAGCTAACCGATAAGTACCAATGATTCTTTTCATATTAAACACTGGAAAAAAGCAATTTGCATTATTTCAAGAAAATTCATCGTCACCTTGTGCTTATGAAAATTTGATCAACACTGGTAAAACTAATGTCATTGTTCTAAATAAAGAGTCTAAATATAGCGCTTGTGTAGAATTGGTGGGCAATTGTCAAAAACAACCTCGAAGGGTGAGCAGTCCACGGCCGGTCCCACAGCAAGTACAAGTAATATTTCGAGAAAAAGTAGTGCCCAAAAAATAATTTTGTTACGCATAAGCTGCGAGGATTTAGTGAGGGCTTTTTTTGTAGGGTAAAATTTTCAAATTTGTTTGACTGAGAATGACCTTCTTTCATTGTTTTTACATCTCATATTTTAATTAGCTCATTTGCCACCAAAAAATGAAAGTAAAAATTGCTTCATCCTTCCATTTTACTGACTTAAATTTGTTATTCGACTGGCTGGAATATCGACAAAAAACTAAATGTAGACAAAGAGGTACAAGCGTCTATGCCCTTTTTATTAGCTATTATTAGACGAGGTATGGTAGTACTCTGATAAATATACATTTATCATTTATATATATATATATATATATATATATATATATATATATATATATATATATATATATATATATATATATATATATATATATATATATATATATATATATATATATATATATATATATATATATATATATATATATATATATATATATATATATATATATATATATATATATATATATATATATATATATATATATATATATATATATATATACATATACAGTATAGGTAGTACTTTGATAAATAAGATATACCCACTAGTAGTGTAATTATAATATAAGGTACGAGGGTGGTAGCAAATTACTGTATCAATTAAAGGTACAAGACAGATAGGACATTTCTCTGCCAATCTAAGGTGTCAGACAGATAGAAAACAGTCATGCCTTAAAAATTCATGACTGTATTCATGCATTGATGGTTCTTTTCCTGGTATGGGTAATTGAACTTGGTTGTTTCGAAATTGTATGGCAATGTGTTAGGCGTGTTTTTTTTTGTGTGTTTTTTTTATGGCATATCATGCATACATCGATGAATGTTTTTATGGTATGGTTGTATGAAGTTAATGGCTATGAAATTCTGTCTGTTAAGCAATGTTTTAGGCGTGTTTTTTTATGTTTGACCTTGAACACGGGAATAAAAACTCTGACAACGAGTTATTTTCTCAGTTCAAAATTGGCATTTGAAATACAACCATGCATTGTAACAAAAGGAATATTGATGAAAGGCTACACGCAAGAAGTAAGTTATTCATTTATATTATTAGTTGGTAAAGAAATTAATTCTAATATAATTTATCTGGTGGTTTATACAGTCCCCATTATAGTTAACGAATTGTTAAATATTTTTGAGCCTGGATCTTCAGAGGTCGGTAAAGAGCAATATCAAAACAAAAAAAAGTATGTAAACTCTGCATTTAAATGGCTTGCGAGCTTAGTACATGAGGTAAATCATACCTATTTTTTATTCTGGACCAAAGTTCCCCACCCCCCACTATGCTAAAACCCTCCAAACCTCCCTCCACCCTCCCTCAACCTCCTCTCCTCCCCCTCCTCTCCTCCCTACCTCCAACCCCCCCCCCCCAATCCAACTGTCCAGATGTCACATCCAACATCCACAGCAAGATTGAACAACCATTAGTCCAATCCGGACCCATCATACACCACCCAACAGTCAACTGGTCAACTGACACATCCAACATCCACAACAAGATGCCACAACCATCCGGACCCATCATACACCAGCTAACACTCAACTGATTAACTGCCACACCCAACATGCAAACCATACTCCCATTCCAAGAAGCTGATGTAGTCACGGAACCAGTCACCTCTTTCCATGATTACGTAAGAAAAAATTTAATCTTCTCTCTCTCTCTCTCTCTCTATCTCTGTATATATCTATCCCAGTGTGCATGTTAAAAAAAAACACAACGTCAATGTTAGGATCTAGTTTGAATTAATAATTAAAAGAAAAGTAATAAAAGGGTAGCGGTTCTACAGATTTAGGTCATTAAACACTGAAAATATTTTTTTTTCATCTTAATTGAAGTGTCACATCTCCATATAAAAAAAATATGACATAATTTCTCTTTCTTATACCAGGTTACACTCGAAGAATCATATTAAACACACACACACACACACACAAACACACACACAAACAAACACACAAACAAACAAACACAAACAGACGCACAAAAACACACACACAAACATACACACAAACAAAAACACAAACAAACACAGAGACACGAACACACACAAACGAACACACACAAACACACACACACACACAAACACACACACACACACACACACACACACACACACACACACACACACACACACACACACACACACACACACACACACACACACACACACACACACACACACACACACACACACACACACACACACACACACACACACACACACACACACACACACACACACACACACACACACACACACACACACACACACACACACACACACACACACACACACACACACACACACACACACACACACACACACACACACACACACACACACACACACACACACACACACACACACACACACACACACACACACACACACACACACACACACACACACACACACACACACACACACACACACACACACACACACACACACACACACACACACACACACACACACACACACACACACACACACACACACACACACACACACACACACACACACACACACACACACACACACACACACACACACACACACACACACACACACACACACACACACACACACACACACACACACACACACACACACACACACACACACACACACACACACACACACACACACACACACACACACACACACACACACACACACACACACACACACACACACACACACACACACACACACACACACACACACACACACACACACACACACACACACACACACACACACACACACACACACAAACACAAACACACAAACACACGCACAAACATACACACACACAAACATACACAAACACACACAAAGCCTCACACACAAACACGCGCACACTAACACACACACACAGACAATCTAATTATTCTTTTTCTGGTAAAAGAAAACATAACTTCATATTCATTTTTTAGATAAATGTACAAAAACTCTCACCAGCAACAAACCTAAGGAACAACAATCTATTTGACGACATGGAGATACCATTATTATCGACTCCATCAAAATTCGAAGATGATCTCCATTTTGAGTCAGAGGAACAGACTGAACAGTTGTTAATCTATTATTTTTGTGATGATAGTTGTAGTATGATTCCTCCGGATGATGGGGATAGTTACATTAATGTACCAAGTACATCTACAGGGGGTAAGGCTCAACCAGCTACCCTCGAATGGGCTGATCGTCTCAGTCCTGATACACTTGAGGGTTTGTTGAGTGAGGTGAGGGATTTCACACCACGCAACATCCCCATCATTGAGCAAATTGGTGGAGGACATGGAATCCCCGTAACGCCCCCTGTCATGCCCGATTTTAATTTAGTTGCCTCTGCCTTGCACAATGTGTATGTTTATAGGGCTGAGTTTAGGGAACCATTTAATTCACTAACATCGGGTAGCATCATAACGAATCCGATAGACATAGTACACTCCTATGTGGGCAAGATTCGAGCCTTTCTTGAAAGACTGATTCGGTAGGGGGTGGGAGGGATGTAATTAAGGCTGCCATCGCACAAAAATAATTTATTTAAATGAAAAGGCGGATGAGGTGTATGAGCGTTATTTACATACTAAAATGCTACCACTTCATCCGGACCTGAATAATTTTGAGGGTGTTTTTATGGAATGGGTTGATAATATAGTAACAAAATTGGATAATTATACTGAGGTGGATAGTGGGTCGGTGGTTTTATTTATTGGGAGTTTGGATATTAATCTGGGTAAATTTATAAAGAATCTTATTTTAAGAGGTGGGAGTGGGGCGGTGGCGCAGAAGATAATGAAGATTTAAAGGGGTGTAAAGGTGTACAGCGATTTCGTTTCGATACAGGGCTTCAATGCTTCAAATATACATTTCTTGTGGCAGCTCACAAGCCTCTGCAAGAGAATGCTACTAAGACGCTCTTGGACGATTATGCAGTTAATGGGAGTCCAAATTTTCCTATAGTAGATTTTAATTGTTTAAATGATCAATATCCAGTAACACTTAATGGGATAACTATTTTTCAGCGGGCTAATGCACATTTAAAAATTGGTGTTACTGTTTTACAATATGAAACAGAATTTGAGGGAGGTGAGCGCAAAAAGGGGGTTATATTTCAAATGAGGGCTCCGTCCATTGAATCACTGGAACATTGGGTTTGGCTTCTTTACAAGCCAGTCAGTGATCCCGATTCAATTGGACATTTTTTTCCAATACCAAAAATAAGTCTGGTCTTAAGTGAGGGTAAAAAGGGGAGATGGGAATGTTACTATTGTCCAGCATGCCTTTCTAGATTCCGGTCAGAAATTAAGCTAAACAATCATATGAAGCACTGCAAGCGTCACGGATGTCAATCTGTGCAAACGGTTAGCGGTGACAGGGCCATCTTGCGGTTTAAGAACTTTAAAAATTCACTCCAGCAGAGTTACAAGGTAACCTTGGACTGCGAAGCCCCTCTCATAGATGTGTATGATCCATTGAATTCAAATCATGTTAAAAAACATGAGGTCATTGCAGTCTCTTATGCTCGCGCACAAAGAGACTCGTCTAATTCCATGCAATTGGTAGAGGTAGTTGAGAGATTGGGTGGTGAGGACTGTATGCTCTCGGCCGTGACAGCACTTATCAAAACAGCAAATAAATCGATATCACGGCTGCGAAATACATCCTATCCAATGACTCTATCACCAGAGGACGAGTTGGCCATTAAAACTGAAAAAAATATGTTGGGTTTGTAAGGGTGAATTTGTAGAGGGTAATGGGAAAGAGGGAAAGGGGGTAAAGGGATGGTCCTCGACCACGATCATTTGGGCTACCCGATTGTATCGGGATTGAGCATTTTTCATGGAGTGGCCCATCAATCGTGTAATTTAAACGTTAGTCAACAATTGTTTCTACCTGTTTATATACACAATTGCAGCTCTGACCTGAAATTTATTTTACCGGCGTTGGCACGATTGCAACGAGGTGGATTTGTAGTTGGCAGATAGGTAGATGGTTCTTTTTCTTATAAAATCATACCCAAATCGTCTGAAAAGCGGCTGATTTTAGAATTCAAATGGCAAATAATAGATAACGACAAATTGTGCATGAATCAGATCCGTTTCTTAGACTCCTTTAGATTCTTCCCCAAATCTCTAAGACAACTCATTGAAGTACAGAAAAGTGACGATTTTAATAATTTCCCCCTCCTTATGCAACACCTCATTAAACAGTGCTTTCTAGACGATGAAATGTATGATTTATTAACGTGTAAGGGCAAATATCCGTATGACAACTACAACTCCACCGCGAGGCTTTCTGAGGAACAATTAACGTCCATCGCCTCGTTCTACGATTTACTTTACGATCGTCAATGCACCACTGTCGACTATGAATTTGCCAAGAGGGTTTGGGGTAAGGGAGGGTGTAATAATGGGTGGGATTATTGTAGATTGTACCTGGTAAGTGATGTATTGACGTTGCTGGATATTGTGTGTAAGAACACGGATAAAATCTATAGGGAATTTGGGTTGGATTTAGGTTATTATTTTTCCACTCGTCATCTGGTGATGGATTTAATTCTTAAAGTCAGTAAAGAGGAAACAGGCTTGATCACCGAGGTGGATCAGCATCTATTTGTAGAGAGATCAATGAGGGGAGGGTATGTTTTTCATGGAGATCGTATCCTTGAAACTGATCCGACTGGACAAGACACTGGAGTAAAGTCGGATGCAGTTTTCTTGGATATGAACTCCCTCTATCCGTCGGTAATGTCTCACTACTCTTTGCCGTGTGGAAATTATAAATGGCTTAACGATTCTCGTGCTTCATATTTCCCCAACATTACCGATGTCGGGGAAATTCTTCTTCAACCAGAGTTCAACCTGGTAACACCTATTTGGTTTTTGCCTTTCTGCATTAAACTCAGTTAATTCAGTGACATAGTTGATTAACTGTAACCTTACTTCCGGATTTTGCCACCAGACATCAGGTGAATTGAACTTTTTAACCCTTTATATTAACCAACCAAATGACAAAAGGACAACGAATTCAGTGACAAAGTTGATTACCTGTGACCTAACTTCCGGATTTTGTCACCAGCCATCAGGTGAATTGAATTTTTTAACCCTTTATATTAATCAACAAATTGACTAAAGGACAACCAAAGGACTTTAAGAGAGTGTGTCCTGAGTGTAGATTAAGGGCAACAATCAATTGTTTGGTACGTAATACATGCAACTCTTCCATTCATGAGTAATGTGCGGGTATAGAACGTTCCCAGTGGAATAAGAACTGGTTATGTTTTGATTGTTCCTCGAAACAAAACATAACCAAAAATAAAAAACATACCACCCCTAATTCTTCGAAAGCTAATGATACCCCACGACGCCGATTGTCAGAATAAATTCTTCCTTAAAAGAAATTTTAGATGATATCAGGTCGTCCCCTCTTGCCCCAACTTGCCAAAGGGATGGTAAAGCTTTCATTGCAGCCCAAAGCGAGTGTCAGACTACTCCCCAACCAGTATTAACCAGTGTTGACAGTTGCCAGACAGATTGTCTGCTAGAAACTAAAGAAGCCAGTACCCAGACGGATTTTGAATCTAATTGTGAGCCTTCTAATGATGCCTCCTACCAGACTGAAAATTTTTCTTGTGGCAATTGTGATTCCAGCCCCCTATGTGACCCTTCCCTCCCATCTCTTTTAGTGCTGAAAAAAAAACTCGATTTCAATACCAACGAAATTTCTACTTTCATTGATCTAAGGGGGAATATAATTAAGAACACACTGAAGTCTGTGAATACAAATAAAAAAAACGCCAATTTGAAACCAACTGCAACTCAATCCACAAGCAACAACTCCCAACACATGAATATTAATGAAGCAAGTGTGAACTCAAATATGAATTTAATCGGTCACCTATTTCAAGAGGTCAGTGACAACTTAAATGAGAACTTAATCAATATTCCAGATCCAGAATTCAGTGACAATTTAAGTGTGAACTCAGCCAATATTTCAGTTCCAGGGGTCAGTGACAACTCGAGTATTATTAGTAAATCGGTTCCTGAAGCCAAATCAGGGAAGAGCTCTATTGCCTGCCGTTTTCACTTGGCCAACTAGTGTATAAAAAAGAGTGATTGTACCTTTGTTCACCCTTGTATATCTTTTTTAACTACTGGTCACTGTAACGACAATTGTTGCTCCCTTTCCCATTCCAAACCCTGCCGTAAATTTCAAAGTGGCCTTTGTTTTGAAACTAAGTGCATGTTATTGCATTTTAAAAACAGGGATTATCGTGCTATAGCCAGGAGCAGTAAAATTTTTAATAGTAAAATAGTTACAAGTTCTCAATCAACCCAAAAGTGGAGCCCCCGTCATTCAATTAGTAAAATTAGCTCACCAGCGCAAACTCTTCCTTTTTTTATCCCAAATCCACCCTGCTCACTCAAAAAACTTCCGCCTTTACCACCCAGAAAGAAAAACTCCATATTCCCAGCAAAATCCCTCCTCTCTTAACACTCAAGTTAACCCCTCGCAAGTTGAACCCCCTGAAAATACCACCGTCTTATTTCCCTCCCAGATTTTCCCGCCTCCGACTCATGCGTTTAACCCCTCGTGCCCACCCCTACCAGGGTGACTCAGGTCTGAGACCTTTTGCATTTAATAATTGTCTTGTACAAAATCCTAATTGTGCGCACTTCCCGACAACTGAAAACAAGTCGCACCTTCCTCATCAAGCTTCGGCTGTATCCTCGCCCTTTCTTCCACCTTCAAATCCCCAAGGTAAATCCTTCTCTTACCCTACTTCTCTGCTGCATTATAATATCAAATTGAAACCCCACCCAGGAAATTCTCAAACACACCAAGTATCCCTGTCGAAATTCAACAATCGGTTTGTTTTTCCCAAACTTTTAGTTACTAATGCCGAAAGTCTTAATTTTGAAAGGCTTACTGAACTCGAGGTGCTTTCAGAATCAAATCTAATCGATATTATAGCTATTACGGAAGTACAGTCCCACGACCCAGTGTCTCTGCGCCTTACAAATTATTCAGAGTCTATTAAACTCCGTCCTTTAGACCACCTACTTGGAAAAAAAGGTGGTGGTTTTTGTTCTTTAATAAGAGTGGCCTTTAACCAAAAGTTATTCGAGTCCCTATTTTATCCGAGTAGGATGAAATCCTCTGGCTAAGTATTAGAACAAAAGTTATCCCTCGTCCATTTAATATTATCGCAATAGCCGTTTTCTATTACTCCCCAAATCAAAATATCAAGTCAAAACGTAAATTCATCCAGCAATTGCAGACAAGTGCTGATTTTGTTATTTCTAAATACCCCAATGCTGGTCTTTTTTTAGTTGGCGATGCAAACGACTTTAAAATGGATTCTTTTTGCTCCTCAATTAAAGTTAAGCAGATTGTTAAAGTACCAACGACTCGGGGAAGTACCTCTCTTGATGTTATTTTAACTAATATGTATAATTTTTACAACCCTCCCTAAGCTCTGCCTCCATTAGGTGGGAGTTATCATCTTTCGATTCTTTTATCCCCCTCCTCAAATTTTAATCATTCTTTCTCAATAACTTATGGCAGTTATCACCCTCTTCAAAATTCTGGTCTTCTTTCTTTTGGTATGTGGCTGAATACTGAAGATTGGTCCGATGTTTATAGTTTAAAAAATATTGATGAGAAAATGGCTTTGTTCCACAAAAAGCTAATTGACAAATATCAAATTCGCTTCCTGGAAAAAAAAATTAAAAAATTGCTCCAGTGACAAACCCTTTATTAACCAAACTATAAAAACACTAATTAGAACCAAATTGAAGCTTTTCAAAAATGGTCAACCAGGTGAAACCAATAAATTAAGAAAATCAATTAAAAGAAAAATTCGCAAATTGGCGCAATCGTACTACAAAAATGAGGTCGAAGTATTGTTTACCAATAAACCAAAAAACTGGTATTCTGAGGTTACAAAGCTGTGTGACAGGAAGTTTGAACAGCTTAACTTCAATATAACCAAGTCCCCTGATATTACTGCCAATAATCTCAATAAATTCCTCACTTCCATTGTCTAGAGTCTTCCACCACTGTCCGACCAATTACCATCAGTAGCCCTTTCCCCTTCTTTACCCACTGTTTTTCCGTCTGAGATAGAAAGAAGAATTCAAAAACTAAGAAAGACAAGTATTTGTCCTTTGGATATCCCCTTTCCTCTTACTAATGCCTTCGGTGATTTCTTGTCTAAGCCCTTGTCTTTCCTTTTTAACAAGATTACCGAGTCTGGGCAAATTCCTACAATTTGGCAACAGGGTTTCATAACCCCTTTGAAAAAGAAAAACGGAAAGCCTGGTTTTGAAGGCGTCTGGCCTATTACTCTTACTCCTATTTTCTCAGAACTTTATGAAGGATTACTTGAAGATTGGCTAAAGGAAAAAATACTACCTCTTACGGACTTGAAACAATTTGGGAACCTAAAATCCCCCTCTACTTCCCATTACCTCGTTTCTCTTATTGATCACATCAGGAAAATCCTTGAAAAGCCTAATTTCTGGCTAAATTTAATTTCCATCGACCTTCAGAAAGCATTCGACCTTGCTAACCACAATATTTTAATTGAGAAACTTGTCAACGAGTTCAATATTGATCCCTTACTGGTGAAATTAGTTGCTTCCTTCTTAACAAATAGATCGCAAGTTGTCAAATACCAAAATCATTATTCAAATCCTCTCCCTGTCCACAACGGCATACCCCAAGGTACTCTCCTAGGTCCCCTCCTTTTTTTTAGTAATGATCAACAGCCTCGCAAAGGAATTTCCTGACCGATGGAATTTTGTTGTTGACCTAAAGGTTGTTGAAAGTTGCTTCAGAAATTTAATAAGTGACCCTATGAGTATCCTCAATGAAATTGGAGGCGAGGCCTTAGACTTAGACATGACATTAAACGCCTCTAAGTCCATGATAATGCCCATTTGTTTCCTCAGATCCTCGCCCAATTTTCTAAATCCTCTCCCTTCTGAAATCTCTGTGTCCTCATTTAAACTACTTGGCGTCACAATTTCTTCAAATTTAAAGTGGGATATCCACGTTAAAGACATCATCCATAGAGCTAATGTGTCTATCGCCCTCCTTAAGCTCCTAAATAAATTCAGCGTCCCCCCTTCCCTCTCCTTAAGAATTTACACGTCTTTTGTCCGCCCGCATCTTGAATATGCTTGTCCAGTTTGGCACCCTGGTATCTCTCGCGAAGAATCGGAAAAAATTGAATCAATTCAAAAATGGCCCTTGCGAATAATTTTCAAAGAAGGCAAGGTGCCATACTCTCTGCTCCTAAAAAAGGCTAGTCTGAAAACCCTGGAGCAAAGGAGGGTTTCGTTGTGCCTCCGTTTTGCAAAAAATGCCAAAACAAACCCTCAGACGGCAAGTATTTTCCCCAAACGTCACTCCCCATCCAGATTACGGCCGCCTTGAGCTGTTTCTGAACCCATCCCTGCTTTGTCCCCCATTCGCTGCGTTACTTCCAGATACGAAAGAACTTTTATCCCCTTCATTACAGAAAAAAATGAATAAAATGTCTCAATAGTTTCTTTTTCCCCTCGTTTTTGTTTATTAGCTGATGATACTGCCCAGGTTCTTGCACTCTTTTGCTTGCCCCCCTCCCTTTCTTGACCAGTTTTTATTGTTTTTAACTCTTTTATTGATTTACTGTAGTTGAACTGTTGACATTTTCTTAATATCCCTTTTAAATTAAATGCATTTATGTCTCGCTCTAAGTTTAGTTTGACCAGTTTCTACCAGTTTTTAATGCATTTATGTCTTGCTCTAAGTTTAGTTTGACCAGTTTTTATCTTTTTAATTTTTTAATTGTCTTTTTACAGTTTAAATTATTGACTTTTAAATGTTGTTCATTATGGTTATCTCTACTTCGTTGTTGTTATTTGCATTTTTAGTGTAACCATTTATATTGTCGACTCCAAAGTCCGAATTCGGCCCTTTGTGGGCTTGTGATAGCGATTTTTTTGAAATAAATATCTCATCTCATCTCAATGTTGAGGAGAATGGACCGCGGGGATGGTGTTTTGAAATCGATGGTGATATACCCGAGGAGCATCATGACTCGGTGAAGGATTTTGTTTTCCCGTGCATAAACAGAGCGGTGACTAGGGACTCTTTGAGTCCATACAATATTTCTAAGGTAGAGGATGGTCGTGTGCACTGGACACCTTCAAAACATAAACTTTTCGTTAACCGTTATCCGAAAGAGAAGATCGTTCTACATCAAGTTATTTTGCGTTGGATGGTACCCAACGGTTTCAACGTCACCAAGATACATAGAGCCCTCCAATTTGACCAAAAACCCTATTTGAAAACGTTTATTGACACTTTTGTTGATAAACGTTCCGAAGCGAAAACGAAGGTTGAGAAGGAAATTTTTAAACTCATTTTGAACTCAGCCTTCGGTAAAATGTGCGAGAGTGTACGTAATCGAAGTCGTTATGACGTTGTGACTGACCCAAAAGAATATGCTCGAATCCTTGCCGGTCAAAACTTCACATCATTCACCATCATAGACTCGAATATGGTCCTCTTAAATAAAAAAAGAATGTAATTCTAAATAAAAATATTGCAGGTGGCAGCGCAATAACCGAAATATCAAAAAGCTCATATTGTCATTCTACTACGATGTGTGTAGGCGCCAACGGCCGGGGAGGGAGAAGTTCAAGTATATTACGGGGATACCGATTCACTTTTGTTAAAAGTTAGAACCGCGAATTTATTGGAAGATTTGGAAAAAGGCACTCACATTAGCTCTCGAATGGACTTTACCAATTGGGAAGAGTCCATTTACCCGGAGCTAGTGAAGCGCCAGGCCCTAAATCAGTTATTAATGTCAAAATCAGAGACGGGAAGTGACTTGATTTCCAGTTGTGTGCTTGCAGGTCCGAAGGTTTATTGTGTTGAAACACACAATGAGGTAATAAAAAAAAGTCTGCAAGGAGCTGCCTAGATACTATGTGAATCTTAACCTCTAAATCAATTGTCAAAGAAATTGTGTAGAAAGTAGTAAGGTTCCAGGAGTAAAGGTCATAGTGAATTGGTCTTTATAATTCTAAAACCACAGAGTTTTAGTGGATAAAATAGCCATGTGTCCCGTGTCGGATAAAGTCTATGTGTGTTTGGATGGTGTGAAGGTACTACCCCATGGACATTATCTAACTTCTGACCGAGGTGTATGTCGAGATTATAGACATCGCCTTGGTCGGAAAAAATTCAATAGTAAATGGTTGGGTGGTGGTGGTGGGATTCTTTTTTTTTTTAATAGATTTTTTTCAACTCAGCAGTGGTTTTTTTTCACAACTCAGCAGTAGTTTTTTTCCCAACTCAGCATTTTTTTTTATAGCAAGGTAGAGTCGTATGTTTTTCTTCTTTTTGTTGTAAATAGAAAACATGTGTACAAATTGTTTAAAAATGTTGTTCTCCATGCTATTGTTGTATATATATATATATATATATATATATATATATATATATATATATATATATATATATATATATATATATATATATATATATATATATATATATATATATATATATATATATGAAGAATGTAACCTTTAAGTCGGTGTAGTCGTTGAAATATTTACGAATTGAAAGTAGTAATTTCATTTTATAGAGTAGTAGTTCCATGTCTCTATTCCTGACTTTTCAGAACCATATTGCTACAGCTAATCTTCCCTCTAATAGTTGCGAAAAATCGTCATTATCATTTATTCTTACTTATAATAGTTGTTTAACCGCATAGAGACAATTTTTGGTACTCGCGCATTATATCTCACCCAGCGCTATAGACTATACAAGGAAACCAGAAATAGAGACCCGTCAAACGGGTATTTGCTATCTAAATTGATTGCAAAGCGTGATTTCTCGTTGCATTTACAATATTTAAACTGATATTTGTGGGGGGTTTAGGGGGGGGGAAGTACCTAGGTTAGGTTATGTTTCTAAACTATTATAAACTATTTGTTTCTAAACTATTATATATTCATCCTATTTTAGTTTATTTCATTAGCATTAACCAAACTTGACTTCTTCCGTGCATAGCGATTGGTTTATTATATGCACCAGTACCCAATTTTTTTTAAACTCAATGCCTCGGAATCAGAAACAAAGGAAATATAGACGAATCATTTGTTTTAGCCAAAAATGCATATCAGGAACGACTAATAGATATACGAACTAGACAAAGTTGTAATAACCTTATTGACAAAGTTTATCATTGGCTAGCAGTCAAATGTTAATATCAAGCCTCCAAATTGTCCTGCACTTTTAATTAGAATTGTTTTCTTCCATTTGTGAATTGAAACTGAACCTCCTAACCCATCAAAACAGTTTAAGAGAAGTGATGGATGAAAGCACTTGTACTTGCAGTATAAACTTATCCATCCAAATTGTTACTTCAAGCCATCAATCGCTTTTTATAATCAACTTACTATATGTAGACGCTGCTAAAAATAAAAAATGTAAACCAGTCAGTAAAATTACATACCCCTCACTCCTTATGACAGCTGCCGATTCAAAATTTAAATTTCTTCGCTTGTATTTGATTCCTGTTCTCCCAAATATTTCCATTAAATAAAAGGTAGGCAAATTTCCAAAAATTTCTAACCCCTTAACCATAAAGATGACACTGCTCAATTCTAATAACCTATTCAGACTGGTATGTCCCTCTATGTACCGGAAAATGAATACAATTTTTTTTCTTGAATAAAAAATAAATTTTTCATTATTATGGAGGGTAACCTTACTTTTATTAAGCTTACTTTAGACTGTATTCGAAAGTAGGATGAATAATGTAGAAATCCCTTATTATTATATGTCTTTGTAGCCACAATATCTATGTTGGAACTCTAAGTTTTGGCTATTTTATTTGTTCAATATTCTATTCGTATCTTTTCAATCCAGATTTGAGGAAAATTATGAGACAATATTAGTAAAGAAGCCTTAATATCTCCCACGGGGACTCCATATATGGGCATAGAGTCCCTAGGGAGAACACCTGTGCTGTCAGTCCCGATCCCACACCATATATGGGCATGGAATCCCCAGGGAGAACACGTCTCCGAGAAATTGATTGCGTAACCTAACCTAACCTCATGAGCTCGTGACGGGGCACCATATATGGACATAGACTCCCTAAGGGAAATGGATTTCCGAGAAATTGATTGCATAATCGATTGGGAATTTTATTGATCTAGGACTCATGACGGGGTTATATATATGGGCATAGAATACTGAACGAACACCATGCTGTCACCTAACCTTACTCTAACGCCGAACGGGACTCCATTTATTTATGGTTTATTAATATCTGATGGATGATGTCAAGGTCGATTTATTTGTTGTTGTTGTTGTTGTTTGGCCAAGTGTAATGACACTGGGGATGATTTACATAATCGCTAGGGGAATGTATTGATCTAGGGGAAACTAAATTATTAAGGTCGATTTATTTGTTGTTGTTGTTGTTGTTGTTCGTCCAGGTGCACGCTAGGGAGAATGTTCCTAGGGGGAATGGATTTCCGAGAAATTGATTGCGTAACCTAACCAAACCTGATGAGTTCCGGAACGAAAACCATATATGAGAATAGAGTCCTTAGGGAGAACACCTGGGCTGTCAGTCCCGATCCCACACCATATATGGGCATGGAATCCCCTGGGAGAACACGTTTCCGAGAAATTGGTGTTCGTCCAGGAGAATTGTTTCCGAGCGAAGCTTATTAATGTCTGACAGATGAGGTCAAGGTTGATTAATGTCTTTGGAGTTCGTCCAGGAGAATTGTTTCTGGGTGAAGTTTATTAATGTCTGACAGATGATGTCAAGGTTGATTTATTTGTTGGTGTTCATCCAGGAGAATTATCTCCGGACGAATTTTTTGATCTTAGAGATGAAGAGATGAACGCGGGAAAGGGTTTCATAGGAATTTCAAAATGTGACAGCGTAGGGATGTCAAAACAAAAAGAATACGCTGAAGTTACGTTTAGGGTTATTTGGGCGAAACCGTTTTAGACATTTTAGGGAATTATTTGGGCGAAACAGTTAGAGACATTTTAAAAGAGGATTTTAGAAGAGGATTTAGAAGAGGATGTGAGGGTGAAACTCTGTGGTGGTTATAATACACAACTTCCATTTGAACAGTGTTATGAGGTCCTCTACCCTAACCCCAAAGGGCCCCGAAACCCCCATACCCCAACCCCGAAGGAATCCCCGGCCCCACAAAAGCTCCCCGTCCCCCAATGCCCCCCCCGGCCCCCCCATATTTTTTTTGCATGTCTGGGTTGGTGTTTGCAAGTCCAAGTATTTGTGTTTGTTGGTTTGTATATCTAAAGTGCCTGTCTAACTCTGTTTGCTTGTCTTATTCTATTTTTTTTCATGTCTGAGTTTGTTTGTTCAAGTCCAAGTATATGTCTTTGTTGGTTTGTATATCTAAATTTCCTATCTTTCTCTGTTTTCATGTCTGATTCGATTTGTTTTCATGTCTGGGTTGGTGTTTGCAAGTCCGAGTATTTGTCGTTGTGGTTTGTATATCTTAAGTTTCTGTATTTCTCTGTTTGCATGTCTGGGTAGGTGTATGCAATTCCAAGTATTTTTCTTTGTTGGTTTGTATGTTTAAAGTGCCTGTCTTTCTCTGTTTGCATATCTGATTCTATTTGTTTGCATGTCTGGGTTGGTATTTGCAAGTTTAACTATCTGTTTTTGTAGATGTGTATATCTAATCTGCATCTCTTTCTCTGTTTGAATGTCTGATTCTATTTTTTTGAATGACTGGGTTGGTGTTTGCAAGTCCAAGTATCTGTCTTTGTTGGTTTGTATATCTAAAGTGCCTGTCTTTCTCTGTTTGCATGTCTGATTCTATTTGTTTGCATGTCTGGTTTGTTGTTTGCAAGTGCTAGTATTTGTGGTTGTTGGTTTGTTTATCTAAAGTGCCTGTCTTTCTCTGTTTGCATGTCTGATTCTATTTGTTTGCATGTCTGGGTTGGTGTTAGCAAGTCCAAGTATCTGTCTTTGTTGTTTTGTATATCTAAAGTGCCTATCTTTCTCTTTTTGCATGTCTGATTCTATTTGTTTGCATGTCTGGGTTGGTGTTTTCAAATCCAAGTATTTGTCGTTTTTGCTTTGTATATCTAAATGCCTGTCTTGCTCTGTTTACATGTCTGATTCTATTTGTTTGCATGTCGGGGTTGGTGTTTGCAAGTCCAAGTATTTGTCTTTGTTGGTTTGTATATCTAAAGTGCCTATCTTTCTCTGTTTGCATGTCTGATTCTATTTGTTTGCATGTCTGGGTTGGTGTTTTGCAAGTTCAAGTATTTGTCTTTGTTGTTTTATGTATATAAATTACCTGTTTTTCTCTGTTTTCATGTCCGATTCTAATTGTTTACATGTCTGGGTTGGTGTTTACAAGTCCAAGTATATGTCTTGTTTGGTATTTATATTTAAAGTTCCTATCTGTCTCTATTTTCATGTCTGATTCTATTTTTTTGAATGTCTGAGTTGATGTTATGCAATTCCAAGTATTTGTCTTTGTTGGTTTGTATATCTAAAATGCCTTTCTTTCTCTGTTTGCATGTCTGATTCTATTTGTTTGCATGTCTGGGTTGGTGTTTGCAAGTCCAAGTATCTGTCTTTGTTGCTTTGTATATCTAAAGTGCATATCTTTCTCTGTTTGCATGTCTGATTCTAAATGTTTGCATGTCGGGGTTGGTGTTTGCAAGTCAAAGTATTTTTCTTTGTTGGTTTGTATATCTAAAGTGCCAGTCTTTCTCTGTTTGTATGTCTGATTCTATTTGTTTGCATGTCTGGGTTGATGTTTGTAAATCCAAGTATTTGTCGCTGTTCTTTTGTAGATATGTTGTACAGATAGTTCTCTGTGGTCTTGTCTGTTTCTATTGGTTTTCATATGTGGGTGGGTGTTTACACGTAAAAATATATGTCTTTATTGGTTTGAGGATCTAAAGAGCATTTCTTTCTCTGTGTGTTCTTATGATAATAATTGTCTTAATGTCTGGGTTGGGGTTTGCAAGTCCAAGTATTTGTCATTGTTGGTTTGTATATCTAAAGTGCATGTCTTTCTCTGTTTGCATGTCTGATTCTATTTTTTTGCATGTTTGGGCTGGTGTTTTCAAGTCCAAGTATTTGTCTTTGATGGTTTTTATATCTAGAGTACCTATCTTCCTCTGTTTCCATGTCTGATTCTATTTGTTTGCATGTCTGAGTTGGTGTTTGCAAGTCCAAGTATTTGTCGTTTTTTTTTGTATATCTAAGTGCCGGTCTTTCTCTGTTTGCATGTCTGATTCTATTTTTTTGCATGTCTGGGTTGCTGTTTTGCAAGTCCAAGTATTTGTCTTTGTTTGTTTGTATATCTAAAGTGCCTGTCTTTCTCTGTTTGCATGTCTGATTCTATTTCTTTGCATGTCTGGGTTGGTGTTTACAAGTACAAGTATCTGTCTTTGTTGGTTTGTATATCTAAAGTGCCTATCTTTCTCTGTTTGCATGTCTGATTCTATTTGTTTGCATGTCTGGGTTGATGTTTTGCAAGTCCAAGTATTTGTCTTTTTTGGTTTGTATATCTAAAGTACCTGTCTGTCTCTGTTTGCATGTCTGATTCTATTTGTTTGCATGACTGGGTTGGTGTCTGCAAGTCCAAGTATCTGTCTTTGTTGCTTTGTATATTTAAAGTGCCTGTCTTTCTCTGTTTGCATGTTTGATTCTATTTGTTTGCATGTGTGGGTTGGTGTTTGCAAGTACAAGTATTTGTCGTTGTTGGTTTGTATATCTAAAGTGCCCGTCTTTCTCTGTTTGCATGTCTGATTCTATTTCTTTGCATGTCTGGGTTGGTGATTGCAAATCCAAGTATCTGTCTTGGTTGCTTTGTATATCTAAAGTGCATATCTTTCTCTGTTTGCATGTCTGATTCTATTTGTTTGCATGTCTGGGTTGGTGTTTGCAAGTCCAAGTATTTGTCTTTGTTGGTTTGTATATCTAAAGTGCCTGTCTTTCTCTGTTTGTGTGTCCGATTCTATTTGTTTGCATGTCTGGGTTGGTGTTTGCAAGTCCAAGTATTTGTCTTTGTTGGTTTGTATATCTAAAGTTCCTGTCTTTCTCTGTTTGCATGTCTGATTATATTTGTTTGCATGTCTGGGTTGGTGTTTGCAAGTCCAAGTATTTGTCTTTGTTAGTTTTTATATCTAAAGTGCCTGATTTCTCTGTTTGCATGTCTGATTCTATTTGTTTCCATGTCTGGGTTGGTGTTTGCAAGTCCAATTATCTGTCTTTGTTGGTTTGTATATCTAAAGTGCACGTCTTTCTCTGTTTGCATATCTGATTCCATTTGTTTACATGTCTGGGTTGGTGTTTGCAAGTCCAAGTATCTGTCTTTGTAGATGTGTATATCTAAAGTGCCTGTCTTTCTCTGTTTGTGTGTCTGATTCTATTTGTTTGCATGTGTGGGTTGGTGTTTGCAAGTCCAAGTATTTGTCTTTGTTGGTTTGTATATCTAAAGTGCATGTCTTTCTATGTTTGCATGTCTGATTCTACTTGTTTGCAAGTCTGGGTTGGTGTTTGCAAGTCCCAGTATTTGTCTTTGTTGGTTTGTATATCTAAAGTGCCTATCTTTCTCTGTTTGCATGTCTGATTCTATTTGTTTGCATGTCTGGGATGGTGTTTGCAAGTCCAAGTATTTGTCGTTGTTGGTTTGTATATCTAAATTCCATGTCTTTCTCTGTTTGCATGTCTGATTCTATTTGTTTGCATGTCTGGGTTGGTGTTTGCAAGTCCAAGTATTTGTCTTTGTTGGTATGTATATCTAAAGTGCCTATCTTTATCTGTTTGCATGTCTGATTCTATTTGTTTGAATGTCTGGGTTGATGTTTTGCAAGTCCAAGTATTTGTCTTTGCTGGTTTGTATATCTAAAGTGCCTATCTTTCTCTGTTTGCATGTCTGATCCTATTTGTTTGCATGTCTGGGTTGGTTTTTGCAAGTCCAAGTATTTGTCGTTGTTGGTTTGTATATCTAAAGTGGCTGTCTTTCTCTGTTTGCATGTCTGATTCTATTTGTTTGCATGTCTGGGTTGGTGTTTGCAAATACAAGTATCTGTCTTGGTTGGTTTGTATATCTAAAGTGCATATCTTTCTCTGTTTGCATGTCTGATTCTATTTGTTTGTATGTCTGGGTTGGTGTTTGCAAATCCAAGTATTTGTCTTTGTTGGTTTATATATCTAAAGTGCCTGTCTTTCTCTGTTTGTGTGTCTGATTCTATTTGTTTGCATGTCAGGGTTGGTTTTTGCAAGTCCAAGTATTTGTCGTTGTTGGTTTGTATATCTAAAGTGCATGTCTTTCTCTGTTTGCATGTCTGATTCTATTATTTTTCATGTCTGGGTTGGTTTTTGCAATTCCAAGTATTTGTCTTTTTTTGTTTTTATATCTAAATTGCCTGTCTTTCTCTGTTTGCATGTCTGATTCTATTTGTTTGCATGTCTGGGTTGGTGTTTGCAAGTCCAAGGATTTGTCTTTGTTTATTTGTATATCTAAAGTGCCTGTGTTTCTCTGTTTACATGTCTGATTCTATCTGGTTGCATGTCTGGGTTGGTGTTTGCATGTCCAAGTATTTGTCTTTGTTGGCTTGTATATCTAAAGTGCCTATCTTTCTCTGTTTGCATGTCTGATTCTATTTTTTTGCATGTCTGGGTTGATGTTTGCAAGTTCAAGAATTTGTCTTTGTTGCTTTGTATATCTTAAGTGCCTGTCTTTCTCTGTTTGTGTGTCTGATTCTATTTGTTTGCATGTCTGGGTTGATGTTTGCAAGTCCAAGTTATGTCGTTGTTGGTTTATATATCTAAAGTGCCCGTCATTCTCTGTTTGCATGTCTGATTCTATTTGTTTACATGTCTGGGTTGGTGTTTGCAAGTTCAAGTATTTGTCTTTGTTGGTTTAAATATCTAAAGTGCCTGTCTTTCTCTGTTTGTATGTCTGATTCTATTTGTTTGCATCTCTGGGATTGGTGTTTGCAAGTCCAAGTATTTGTCTTTGTTGGTTTGCATATCTAAAGTGCCTGTCTTTGTCTGTTTGCATGTCTGATTCTATTTGTTTGCATGTCTGGGTTGGTGTTTGCAAGTCCAAGTATTTGTCTTTGTTGTTTTGTATATCTGAAGTGCATGTCTTTCTATGTTTGTATGTCTGATTCTATTTGTTTGCATGTCATGGTTGGTGTTTGCTAGTCCAAGTATTTGTCTTTGTTGGTTTGTATATCTAAAGTGCCTGTCTTTCTCTGTTTGCATGTCTGATTCTACTTGTTTGCATGTCTGGGTTGATGTTTCGAAGTTCAAGAATTTGTCTTTATCGGGTTATATATATAAAGTGCCAGTCTTTCTGCGTTCGAATGTCTGATTCTATTTGTTTGCGTTTCCGGGTTGGTGTTTGCAAATCCAAGTATTTGTCTTTTTTGGTTTGTTTATCTAAAGTGCCTGTCTTTCTCAGTTTGCATGTCTGATTAAATTTATTTGCATGTCTGGGCTGGTGTTTCAAAGTACAAGGCTAGATTAGGTTAGGTTAAGTTAGGTTAGCCTACATACGCGCGTGCGTACGTTTTGCTACAACTGCAAGCATGCTTAGTGAGAGAGAAATACAAAGTCAACCTGCGGGGATTTTCCGGCGAGTATGGTTAGGTACGGTTAGGCTAGATTAAGTTAGGTTAGGTTAGGTTAGGCTAGATTAAGTTAGGTTAGATTAGGTTAAGTTAGGTTAGCCTACGTACGCGCGCGTACGTAGGCTAACCTAAGCTAACCTAACTTAGCCTAATCTAACCTAACTTAATCTAGCCTAACCTAGCCTAACCTAACATAACTTAATCTAACCTAACCTAACCATACTCTCCGGAAAATCCCCGCAGGTCGACTTTGTATTTCTCTCTCACTAAGCATGCTTGCGGTTGTAGCAAAACGTTCGCACGCGCGTATTTAGGCTAACCTAACTTAACCTAACCTAATCTAGCCTTGGACTTGCAAAGACCAACCTAGACATGCAAACAAATAGAATCAGACATACAAACAGAGAAAGACAGGCACTTTAGATATACAAACCAACAATGACAAATGCTTGGACTTGGAAACACCAACCCAGACATGCAAATAAATAGAATCAGACATGCAAACAGAGAAAGACAAGCACTTTAGATATATAAACCAACAAAGACAAATACTTGGACTTGCAAACACCAACCCAGACATGCAAACAAATAGAATCGGACATGATACAGAGAAAGACAGGCACTTTAGATACACAAACCAACAATAAAGACAAGCACTTTAGATATATAAACCAACAAAGACAAATACTTGGACTTGCAAACACCAACCCAGACATGCAAACAAATAGAATCAGACATGAAACAGAGAAAGACAGGCACTTTAGATAAACAAACCAACAATGACAAATACTTGGACTTGAAAACACCAACCCAGACATGCAAACAAATAGAATCAGACATGCAAACATAGAAATAAAAGCACTTTAGATATATAAACCAATAAAGACAGATACTTGGACTTGCAAACACCAACCCAGACATGCAAACAAATAGAATCAGACATGCAAACAGAGAAAGACAGGCACTTTAGATATACAAACCCACAAAAACAAATTCTTGGACTTGCGAACATCAACGCAGACACGCAAACAAATAGAATCAGACATGTAAACAGAGAAAGACAGGCACTTTAGATATACAAACCAGCAAAGACAAATACTTGGACTTGCATACAGCAACCCAGACATGCAAACATATAGAATCAGACATGCAAACAGAGAAAGACAGGCACTTTAAATATACAAACCAACAAAGACAAATACTTGGACTTGCAAACACCAACCCAGACATGCAAACAATTAGAATCAGACATTCAAAAAGAGAAAAACATGCAATTTATATTTTCAAAGCGACAAAGAAAAACTCTTGGAAATACAGACACCAGCCGTGACATGCAAACAAATAAAATAAGACGTTCCTACTGAGACACAGAGGCACTTTAAATATATAATCAGACAACTAAAAATTCCTGAACTTGCATAACACCAACCCAGACATGCGAACAAATAGAATCAGACATGCAAACAGAGAAAAACAGGCACTTTAGATATACAAACCAACAAAGACAAATACATGGACTTGCAAACACCAACCCAGACATGCAAACAAATAGAATCAGACATGCAAACAGAGAAAGACAGGCACTTTAGATAACAAACCAACAAAGACAAATACTTGGACTTGCAAACACCAACCCAGACATGCAAACAAATAGAATCAGACATGCAAACAGACAAAGACAGGCACTTTAGATATACAAACCAACAATGACAAATACTTGGACTTGCAACCAGCAACCCAGAAATGCAAACAAATAGAATCAGACATGCAAACAGAGAAAGACAGGCACTTTAGATATACAAACCGACAAAGACAAATTCTTGGACTTGCAAACATGAACCCAGACATGCAAACAAATAGAATCAGACATGCAAACAGAGAAAGACAGGCACTTTAGATATACAAACCAACAAAGACAAATACTTGGACTTACAAACACCATCCAAGACATGCAAACAAATAGAATCAGACATGCGAACAGAGAAAGACATGCACTTTAGATATACAAACCAACAAAGACAAATACTTGGACTTGCAAACACCAACCCAGACATGCAAACAAATCGAATCATACATTCAAACAGAAAAAGACAGCCAATTTCGATGTACAAAAAATCAAACACAAAAATTTTTACTTACAAACACCAATCCCAGACATACAACCGAATATAATGAGATATTCAAACATAAAAAAACAGCCACTGTATACATAAAAAACATCAAATTTGAATTCTTTGACTTACAAAAACCACCCCAGACATGCAAAAAAATAGAATCAGACATGCAAACAGATAAAGACGGGCACTTTAGATATATAAACCAACAACGATAAATACTTGGACTTACAAACACCAACCCAGACATGCAAACAAATAGAATCAGACATGAAACAGAGAAAGACAGGCACTTTAGATACACAAACCAACAATAAAGACAAGCACTTTAGATATATAAACCAACAAAGACAAATACTTGGACTTGCAAACACCAACCCAGACATGCAAACAAATAGAATCAGACATGCAACAGAGAAAGACAGGCACTTTAGATACACAAACCAACAATGACAAATACTTGGACTTGCAAACACCAACCCAGACATGCAAACAAATAGAATCAGACCTGCAAACAGAGATAGACAAGAACTTTAGAAATAAAAAACAACAAAGACAAATACTTGGACTTGCAAACACCAACCCAGACATGCAAACAAATAGAATCAGACATGCAAACAGAGAAAGACAGGCACTTTAGACATACAAACCAACAAAAACAAATTCTTGGACTTGCGAACATCAACGCAGACATGCAAACCAATAGAATCAGACATGTAAACAAAGAAAGACAGGCACTTTAGATATACAAACCATCAAAGACAAATACTTGGACTTGCAAACAGCAACCCAGACATGCAAACGTATAGAATCAGACATGCAAACAGAGAAAGACTGGTATTTTAGATATACAAACCAGCAAAGACAAATACTTGGACTTGCAAACACCAACCCAGGCATGCAAAAAAATAGAATCAGACATGCAAACAGAGAAAGACAGGCACTTTAGATATACAATCCAACAAAGACAAATACTTGGTCTTGCAAACACCTACCCAGACTTGCAAACAAATAGAATCAGACATGCAAACAGAGAAAGACAGGCACTTTAGATATACAAACCAACAAAGACAGATACTTGGACTTGCAAACACCAGCCCAGACATGCAAACATATAGAATCAGACATGCATACAGAGAAAGACAGGCAATTTAGATATACAAACCAACAAATACAAATACTTGGAATTTCAAAACACCAACCCAGACATGCGAACAAATAGAATCAGACATTCAAACAGAGAAAGACAGGCACTTTAGATATACAAACCAACAAAGACAAATATTTGGACTTACAAACACCACCCAGACATACAAAAAAATATAATCTGACATGCAAACAGAGAAAGATTGGCACTTTAGATATACAAACCAACTAAGTGAAATAATTGGACTTGCAAACACCAACCCAGATATGTAAACAAATAGAATCAGACATGCAAACAGAAAAAGACAGGCACTTTAGATATACAAACCAACAATGACAAATACTTGGACTTGCAACCAGCAACCCAGAAATGCAAACAAATAGAATCAGACATGCAAACAGAGAAAGACAGTCACTTTAGATAAACAAACCGACAAAGACAAATTCTTGTACTTGCAAACATGAACCCAGACATGCAAACAAATAGAATCAGACATGCAAACAGAGAAAGACAGGCACTTTAGATATACAAACCAACAAAGACAAATACTTGGACTTGCAAACACCAACCAAAACATGCAAACAAATAGAATCAGACATGCAAACAGAGAAAGACAAGCACTTTAGATATACAAACCAACCAAGACACATACTTGAACTTGCAAACACCAACCCAGACATGTAAACAAATAGCATCAGACATGCAAACAGAGAAAGACAGGCACTTTAGATATACAAACCAACAAAGACAAATACTTGGACTTGCAAACACCAATCCCAGACATGCAAACAAATAGAATTTGACATGCAAACAGAGAAAGACAGGCACTTTAGATATATAAACCAACAAAGACAAATACTTGGACCTGCAAACACCAACCCAGACATACAAAAAAATAGAATCAGACATGCAAACAGAGAAAGACAGGCACTTTAGATATATAAACCAACAACGACATAACTTTGACTTGAAAACATCAACCCAGACATTCAAAAAAATAGAATCAGACACACAAACAGAGAAAGACAGGCACTTAAGATATACAAAGCAACAAAGACAAATACTTGGACTTGCAAAAATCAACCCAGACATGCAAAAAAATAGAATCAGACATGCAAACAGCGAAAGATATGCACTTTAGATATACAAACCAACAAAGGCAAATACTTGGACTTGCAAACACCAACCCAGACATGCAAACAAATAGAATCGGACATGCAAACAGAGAAAGACAGGCACTTTAGATATACAAACAAACAAAGACAAATGCTTTGACTTTCAGAAGACAAACCCAGACATGCAAACAAATAGAATCAGACATGCAAACATAGAAAGGTAGGCACTTTAAATATAAAAACCAACAAATACAAATACTTGGACTTGCAAAAACCAACCCAGACATGCAAACAAATAGAATCAGACATGCAAACAGAGAAAGACAGGCACTTTAGATATAGAAACCAACAAAGACAAATACTTGGACTTGCAAACACCAACCCTGACCTGCAAACAAATAGAATCAGACATGCAAACAGAGAAAGACAGGTACTTTAGATATAAAAACCAACAAAGACAAATACTTTGACTTGCAAACACCAACCCAGACATGCAAACAAATAGAATCAGACATGCAAACAGAAAAAGACAGGCAGTTTAGATATATAAACCAACAAAGACAAATACTTGGACTTGCAAAACACCAACCCAGACATGCAAACAAATAGAATCAGACATGCAAACAGAAAAAGACAGACACTTTAGATATAAAAACCAATAAAAACAAATACTTGTACTTCCAAACTCCAACCCAGACATGCAAACAAATTGAATTAGACATGCAAACAGATAAACACAGACAATTTATATACATAAACCAACAAAGACAAATACTTGGACTTGCAAAACACCAACCCAGACATGCAAACAAATAGAATCAGACATGCAAACAGAAAAAGACAGGCAATTTAAATATAAAAACAAACAAAGACAGATACTTGGACTTGCATAAACCAACCCAGACATGCAAACAAATAGAATAAGACATACAAACAGAGAAATATATGCACTTTAGAGATAGAAACCAACAAAGACAAATACTTGGACTTGCAAAATCCAACCCAGACATGCAAACAAATAGAATAAGACATGCAAACAGAGAAAGACAGGTACTTTAGATATACAAACCAAAAAAGACAAACTTGGACTTGCAAACACCAACCCAGACATGCAAACAAATAGAATCAGACATGCAAAAAGAAAAAGACAGGCACTTTAGATATATAAACCAACAAAGACAAATACTTGGACTTGCAAAACACCAACCCAGACATGCAAACAAATAGAATCAGACATGCAAACAGAAAAATGTAGGCACTTTAAATATAAAAACCAAAAAAGACAAATACTTGGACTTGCAAAAACCAACCCAGACATACAAACAAATAGAATCAGACATGCAAACAGAGAAAGACAGGCATTTTAGTTATACAAACCAACAAAGACAAATACTTGTACTTGCAAACACCAACCCAGACATGAAAACAAATAGAATCAGACATGCAAACAGAGAAAGACAGGCAATTTAGATATACAAAACAACAAAGACAAATACTTGGACTTGCAGAACACCAACCCAGACATGCAAACAAATAGAATCACACATGCAAACAGAGAAAGCTAGGCACTTTAAATATACAAACCAACAAAGACAAATACTTGGACTTGCAAACCCCAACCCAGACAAGCAATAAAATAGAATCAGACAGGCAAACAGAGAAAGACAGGCATTTTAGATATACAAACCAACAAAGACAAATACTTGGACTTGCAAACACCAACCCAGACATGCAAACAAATAGAATCACACATGTAAACAGAGAAAGACAGCCACTTAGATATACAAACCAAAAACGATAAATACTTGGACTTGCAAACACCAACCCAGACATGCAAACAAATAGAATCAGACATGCAAACAGAGAAAGATAGGCACTTTAGATATACAAACCAACAAAGACATATACTTGGACTTGCAAACCCCAACCAAGACATTCAAACAAATATAATCATAAATGCAAACAGATACATACATTCAATTTATATATACAAAAATACAATGAAATATTATTTTACTTGCAAAAAACAAACAGGAATTGCAAACGAATAGAATCAGACATGCAAACAGAGAAAGATAGGCACTTTAGATATACAAACCAACAAAGACAGATACTTGGACTTGCAAACACCAACGCAGACATGTAACCAAATAGAATCAGACATGCAAACAGAGAAAGACAGGCACTTTAGATATACAAACCAACAAAGACAAATACTTGGACTTGCAAACACCAACCCAGACATGCAAACAAATAGAATCAGACATGCAAACAGGGAAAGATAGGCACTTTAGATATACAAACCAGCAAAGACAGATACTTGAAATTGCAAAAACCAAGCCTGACATGCAAACACAGATAATCAGAATCGCAAACATATAACTACTGGCTATTTAGAAGTACAAAGCAACACTGAAAAATACATGTTATTGCATACACCAACACAGACATGCAAACAGAGACATACAGGAACATTGTAACTAAACACCAACAAAGACAGATTATTGGGCAGGAAAACATCAACACAGACATGCCAACAAATAGAATCAGACATGCAAACAGAGAAAGATAGGCAGTTTAGATATACAAATCAAAAAAGACAGATACTTGGACTTGCAAACACCAACCCAGACATGCAAACAAATAGAATCAGACATGCAAACAGAGAAAGATATGCACTTTAGATATACAAAGCAACAAAGACAAATACTTGGACTTACAAACACCAACCCAGACATGCAAACAAAAAAATGTGGGGGCCCAAGGGGGCATTGGGGGACCGGGAGCCTTTGTGGGGCCGGGGGTTTCCTTCGGGGTTTGGGTATGGGGGGTCGGGGCCCTTTGGGGTTGGGGTAGAAGACCTCATAACACTGTTCAAATGGAAGTTGTGTATTATAACGACCACAGAGTTTCACCCTCAAATCCTCTTCTAAATTCTCTTCTAAAACCATCTTTTAAAATGTCTCTAACTGTTTTGCCCAAATAATTCCCTAAAATGTCTAAAACGGTTTCGCCCAAATAACCCTAAACGTAATTTCAGCGTATTCCTTTTGTTTTGACATCTCTGCGCTGTCACATTTTGAAATTCCTATGAAATCCTTTCCCGCGTTCATCTCTTCATCTCTAAGATCAAAACATTCGCCCGGAGATAATTCTCCTGGATGAACACCAACAAATCAATCAACCTTGACATCATCTGTCAGACATTAATAAACTTCGATCGGAAACAATTCTCCTGGACGAACACCAATTTCTCGGAAACGTGTTCTCCCTGGGGATTCCATGCCCATATATGGTGTGGTATCGGTACTGACAGCACAGGTGTTCTCCCTAGGGACTCTATTCCCATATATGGTTTTCGTTCCGGAACTCATCAGGTTTGGTTAAGTTACGCAATCAATTTCTTGGAAATCCATTCCCCCTAGGAATATTCTCCCTAGCGTGCACCTGGACGAACAACAACAACAACAACAAATAAATCGACCTTGGAAATTTAGTTCCCCTAGATCAATACATTCCCCTAGCGATTATGTAAATCATCCCCAGTGTCATTACACTTGGCCAAACAACAACAACAACAACAAATAAATCGACCTTGACATCTTCCATCAGATATTAATAAACCATGAATAAATGGAGTCCCGTTCGGCGTTAGAGTCAGTTTAGGTGACAGCATGGTGTTCGTTCAGTAGTCTATGCCCATAAATGGAGCCCCGTCATGAGTCCTAGATCAACAAAATTCCCAATCGATTACGCAATCAATTTCTCGGAAATCTATTTCCCCTAGGGAGTCTATGTCCATATTTGGTGCCCCATCACGAGCTCATGAGGTTAGGTTAGGTTACGCAATCAATTTCTCGGAAACGTGTTCTCCCTGGGGACTTCATGCCCATATATGGTGTGGGATCGGGACTGACAGCACAGGTGTTCTCCCTAGGGACTCTATGCCCATATATGGAGTCCCCGTGGGAGATATTAAGGCTTCTTTACTAATATATTATGACCAAGATTTTATAAATTATCAGTTCTTGAAAATTTTTATTTAAAAAAAAAATTTTGCTGGTAAAAAAATTTAAATAAATCAGATTACTTTAAAAATAGCCATTAACCAGGATTGTAATAAATATTCCTCCCAATCTATGTAATATCACTAATATCGTCATGATAATGTTGCTTAAATTGTAATTTTTGAAAAGCTATCAAGCTCTAAGAGATGGTAACTCCCACAGAAAACTCACAAAAACCAGATTTGAAACTACAATAAGACAGTCAATAGACAAAGAAAATAAAATACTGGATAGGTACTTATCTTTTGTAGCGACTCCACTCAACAATTACACTTTGTAAAACTCGAGAACAAACCGGTTTCGTCTGACTGTATTAAGAGACAATTAGCTTACGCTCAGTGGAAAACAAGTTGTGGGTGACAGAATACAATTGAATTATATAATTTGGGCTATACATTTGCACATTAGGGGGTGGGGGTAAAGTATTTGGACAGAGTGAAGTTAGAAAGCAATTCTTACTTCATAATATGCAGAATAATTGTAGCTAACACATTTTGCGTGCAGACCCGCTATACCTTATGGAGTGTAACCTTACTTTTATTAAGCTTACTTTAGACTGTATTCGAAAGTAGGATGAATAATGTAGAAATCCCTTATTATTAATGTCTTTGTAGCCACAATATCTATGTTGGAACTATAAGTTTTGGCTATTTTATTTGCTCAATATTCTATTCGATGGGATATAAATCACCAGAATTTTTCAGTTTATATTGTTTGTTTCCTTGAACTTTCGGAGTGTGAGCTGACCCTGCAATTTCCGAACTGCGGTAAAGCGGTACGGAATCAGCATCACATTGCATTTTTGCAGCTATCCAGTCTCCGTGAATATACGGCTACGCATTCTTTTGCAGCCCGGCGTGGAATAAACTTATCACTCTACATTTCAAGTGTTCTGCATTACTGTAAGTAGCTTCAAATTGGGGAGGGCTTTGCATTTCAGAGTTTGAACCTGCACTTTCCGAAGTTATTCTAACCAGAATCAGGCTACCAGGTACCTATGATCGATGGCCTACTACAGGAAGGGGCGGTAGGAAGAGGGAGGGATATTTTGGGGGAAAGTGGCTAACAATGTTTTATAAAGTGGCAACAATATAACAATGTTGTGTACAATGTAATTTCACGCAACAATTTTTTGTATATAAATTGTTTGTAATAATTGTAGCTAACACATTTTGGGTGCAGACCCGCTATATCTTACCCCCAGCCCCCGAAATGTTCAAGTTCAAGTTCCATTTATTTCCATAAATAACAATAACAAAAACAGTATCCCAAAAGGCTCTATGGCCCGTTATTTGGGAAACGACACAGAATAAATGACTAATATTAAAACTTCGCATAAACAATACTAAACAATGTCTAACTTATAAATCTATAAGGAAAAGAAGTTAACTCACCGACAGTCCACACGAAACAGCGACCCTCCTATCACCCGACAATAAATAAATAAATAAAATGCTCTACATCATCGAGGATCCAACGCCAACAAAACAAAAAAACGCCCCCCCCCCCCCCCCCCACCACCCACAAAAAACAAATACAACAAAAAAAAACCAAAAAACAACTATGAATCATTTAATATTTACCTTTAATAAGAAACTTTTCATCTGTCTTTTAAAGGAGCCAAGTGTTCGTTACTGACGAATCCCAGCAGGAACCAAGTTCCAAGCACCTCCCACAGTCATGACCAGACCAAAGTCTGAACGAACCGAGGGAGTAGCCGGAATCATCACATCCTCCCAGTTTCGAACTGCGTACAAATTTACTTCCCCTACTAGCTTAAGTAGTCCAGAAAAACTAAATGGGAGATCTCTGTGGAAGAATTGATATGCCAACGAAGATAGAGATAAAACATAAATATCTCTAATCTTAAGGAGATCAACAGGAGTGTGAGTAGTTGACTGGAGAACTCTTACCACTTTCTCATGAAGAAGATGAACAGGAGCAAGTACAGAAGAAAATGTAGACATCCACACAGACGAACAGTAACACGTATAAGGGAAAACGAGAGAGAAATATAAGAGACGGAGTATAGGAAAAGGAAATACACGCTTTAATTTACGGATGATTCCAAGTCCACGGGAAATTTTCACTCTTATTACTTGAACGTGCCGCTTAAACAAAAAATTTTCATCCAAAAGAACTCCCAGGAATCGCACATATCGTTCCGGGGGGCGACTTATGGAGCCTCTTGGTGTAGGAAGCTCAGTAATTGTGGGGCAGCTCACACCTGTACGGGAAAAAATAAGAAGGTGCGACTTTTTTACATTTAAAGCTAGTTGATTTATGTCAAACCAATTGAGTATCTTCTCAGTCATTGCTTGAAGCTTAAGAATAAGGGATGACTCATCCGGAGCTGCAGTACATAGAGTAGTGTCATCTGCAAATGCTACCAGTTCTTCTCGACTATCAGATGTGGACACCGACATAGTCTGAGAGTAACATTTATGACACAATCCACAGCACACATTGGTAATTGGGGTGTTAAGAAGTCGATAGAGGTCGTTCACATAGATCAGGAAGAGGGTTGGCACAGGAATAGAACCTTGGGGTACTCCGTATTCAATTGGAACTTACTTGTCTGTATCTTCCATGGCGATAGATCTGTCAGTGAGGTATGAATAGAACCAAGATAATGCTTCCCCACGCACACCATGATGAGAAAGTTTACCGATGAGGATCTTGTGTGTAAGGCTGTCAAAAGCTTTCTTTACATCAAGAAATATGGCTGCAAAAATAAGATTAGAATCTAAAGATTGTCGTCTAAACTGGAGAAGTTTATTACAAGCATGTTCTGTAGAATACTTTGCGCGAAACCCAAACTGATGTTAATGGAAAAAAAAAATTTGCTTCAAGAAATCTCACCAGACGTTTTAGCATTGGCCTTTCAAGTACCTTACAGCACACTGAAGAAAGAGTAATTGGCCTATAGTTCCTAGGATTTTCATGGTGACCCCCTTTAAAGAAAACTAGCACACGCAACAATTTAAGACATTGAGGAATTATTCCCGGATGAAATGACCTACTAGTCAAATCCTAAAGTGTGGTAATAATCGATGGAAAAATATGTTCGATTACTTTAGTAAAAATTCCGCAAAAATCTGCTGAAGAATTCTTTAAAGACAAAACAATATTTGTAATTTCCTGCACCGTAACGTCCTCAAGAGCCATTGATTTCAAGCACGGGGGGCCTAGGAACTGCTTCCAAGTCTGTGACACCGAGCAGTGGGAAACGCTATTAACGCTTTTAAATATATAGCCCAAATTTGTTTCTAAAGTATTATATTTTCATCATGTACTGGTATATTTCATTAGGATTAACCTAAAATCACTTCTTGAGTGGGGTCGCTATAACAGATAAGTACCACTGGATCTTCAAAAAATATCTACATGTCAAAAGATTCCATGAGAGTCAGTACCGCATTTCAGTGATTTACTGACTAGCCTTGGAAAACACTCACAGAAGGAACACTGGTGGCAGGCAGGGACATTAATTTCAGGACAACCTCCTATTGTTATTTCTGAGACCCCATAATAAGAGGTTTGAGTGGCTCAGTTTTTGTTTGGAAATATATACTCCCTATTGAAAATATGTAGAGCCGTGATAGATTCTGCTGCTTGCGAAAGATTCCTAGCATTGACTGCTAAAACTTCGTCGTATGATTATCTCTGACTGGCTTGATTCTATTGCGGTTGAATTACAAGACTGCCACAACAGTTTCATCTCCTGAAACAGATTCAGCAGCCAGCAAGGCCAAATCCATCTCTGTTGCTATTTTACTTTCAACTCGGAGAAGATATTCAGGGGAGATAAAGATTTTTTTCATACGCGGATCAAGGTATGTAGCAATCATAATATGTGTCACATGACAGACGCTTATAAAAGTGAAAGGCATTTTATCTAACAAAGCACTTCCAAGGTCCTCAGCAGCATTTGAGAGTCCACTCTATTCTCACCAAGCGTAGTTTTACTTTCACAACTGCTACTACTACATTATCAACTAACTGAAGCACTCAGTTGCCTGAAGCCAACACAGGCCGGCTCCAATTTATCTTAAACCTTACCCTGCGGCCCCCTTCCACCTCATTTGGCTAAAATATTCTTTTAGACATCAGCACAAAGACGATAAAGGCAAGGAAATTTGCTAAAGCTCTTCTATCCTGCATTGAACACTTGCTCATAATATATGAGATTGAGCACTAAAGGGGTATGATGAATAGTGCATTTATCCCTTATATTAATCTACGAGCGAAAATGTGCTCGGCGCATCCTTCTTCCTTCCTAAAACCACTCTGTTCTTCCTTTAAAACTTTATCTACAGCATCTTTAAGTCAAAAAATTATCATCATACTCAGTAATTTACTTACTTAAGTAACCCAGTTAATTCCTCTGTATTTACCATTTTCATTCGTGTCAACTTCTCTTATAGAAAGGTTTAACTGAAGTTTTCCTTACATGGCTTGGTCTTCCCCTTTTTCAAAAAACATATTCAGAATCCTCAGAAAACTATGTTTAACTTAACATCCACCAGATTTAACAGACTCAGTAACCACACTATTAGTATCTGGGATTTATAAATTTTTTTTAATCTTTTAGTACTGCCACTAATTTTTCCTTGTGAAATAAATCTTCTTAACGTCCAAAGTCCCATATACTCTTTCTTTCTATTCTATAGGCCCTGACTTTTCCTGTAACTTTGTCACGGTTTAGCAAATTCTCAAAATATTCTGCCCATCTTTCTTCAACACTCTCGTTATCACTAGTTATGATCCTATTCTAATCATTGGTAGTAGCATGAATATATTACCTTTTGGTCAATTGATCTTCACTTTTAAGTATTCTCTAAAAGCTCCAACTTAATACCCAAATCCGCTCTTAAGATACGTCCTTTTGACAATCTGCATACACATAGTTTGTTTTGATTTAGTTCAAATTTCCCCTCAATATTCTGTCAAATTTTTACCTTAGCCTCAATAGTACTAGTATCAGAGTAATAGTGGTAGAAGTAGGAGCAGTAGTAGCATTAATTGTGTTGCATTAGTAGCAGTAGTGGCAGTAGTAGCATCAGCATCAATAGCAGTAGTAGCATGTATATGTTGCCTTTTGGTCAGTTGAAAATCCCCCTCATGATGCCCCGGAAGTTTCATCTTGATAAGGTAAGCTGTTCTAAAAATATTGCTGATACGCTCTTTTTGACAGTCTGTATGAAAACAGTATGTTTTAATTTAGTTCCACTTTCCCATTAACATTTCCTCCGATATTCATTTCAGTACGCTTAGCCTTGGTAGTATTGAATACAGAAGTAGTAATCTTAATAGTAGCAGTGGTAGCAGTAGTAATAGCAGTAGCGCGATCACACCTGAGTTATGTCCTTTTGACAACCCGCGAATGACTTATTTTGAATTTATTGCTCCCTTACGACTAAAGAGGGTTTATAATAATACAGGATGAACACTTCTGAGATATTACTTTTATTTTGAACAAAAATACTATCTAAAATTTGTTTTTCGAAGCAGCTGACATATACGGAGGCACCCAGGAACACATTTCACCTCGGAGGAGCCAATGATAGGCCATATGAGGACTTCTGATATATGTAAATGCCATTTTGAACTTTTACTTACGTTATACTGAGACTGGCTTCAAATGCACGCGACAATCCATCCGTAGAATGCAACCGAAAAAAAAAGATGTATCATTTGTCAAATGTTGATATAAGTCACCAGCTTTGACAAAGAAAAATGATGATTCCTTGGATGGTTCCAAAATTTTCCTCTGATGATTTTGATACTTTTTATTTACAATAAGTCTTAGTAGCCATGAAAGGATCTTAATACGACCTAATTTTCTGCTAAAATACGAATTCTGTAGAGCCCACTATCTTATATTTTTTTTTCGGCTCCTAATCTGCATCTTTACCCAATCTTAGATATAAAAGGTGGGTAGGGACGTACGGACTGAAATGCTTGTCAAACCTACGAGGTGATTTTCTTAGGTCCTGGCGACACAATAGCGCTGCCCAAGTATAGTGTGTGTAGGCTGTGCACATTATTTACTTATTTCATTGATTTTTCACTGAGCCAACACGTATGAAAGTAGTTGTCATAAAAATTTCACAAGGGACTCAATTTCACAAATTTCACAAGTTCTAGTGCTCTTTTTGTGAGCCACAATTTATTGAAGAGCAATTAAATCCTTAGCTATGTGTTGTTGTTACACCGCATCCCCCAAACACATCTGATCAAAACTTGGAGATGAAAATTTCGTTCGGAATAGTCGAAAAGCCCAATAACTCTGCCTCTGAGGTAACATTAACCCCAGAACCTTTGGGGTAATGAATTTCCCCGGTGTTTACAAAAAGGATTTGCTATTTGGAAAGAGTGCATTTACCTTCTTACTTTAGTAACTGATAGTGACTAAATAGTATCTACTACTGTTTGCACCCTTTCATCTTTACTCCACATTAACTGTTGGTCACAAAGTTCGAACGGTGATAGCACGTACTTTTAAGCGACTTTTTTCTTGCTGAGGCTGATGAGCAAAGAGGATTGTTATTTGGTATCATTTTCATAACTTCCTTCATACAGTCAAGCCAAATGGACATTTAATTACTACAGCTATTCACACTTTGGAGCAACCACTCTAGTAACTAACGAAGCCTTGGTGTTACTACGTCAGAGCACCAAAAGGTTCAGTCTTTATTGACCTATTCTGGCGCCAGATTCTGGAATAATGAAGATAATTTAAGTAACAATGGGTTTATTTAAAAAAAATATATATATACATCATCGATTATATAGTCAAACTATCCGATTACGAGTCAAACAATTAGTCAAACTATTCGTGGTAACAAACTGTAAGTAAGGAGCGACTCGGCTCAATAGTAACCGAAACTCTAAAAAAAGGAATTTTAACATTAATAGGTACATCAAAATAATAAGCATATTATGCTGATACCAATCACGTAAGATTCATCAAGTATAGTGTTACCCATCAAAAGTTAAGAGCCTGAGAAAATTTCCCTGATTTTTAAACAGGGGAGAAACATCCCCTAAAATTAAAGGAATCTTAATTAAAATTTAAAAAACGGAATTTGATATCAATAGATATTTCAAAAGAATCGGCTTATTATGCAGATCAAAAATATATAAGTGTTATTAAGTTTAATGCTACCCACCAAACCAAATGCTACGAGCCTGAGGAAACTTGCCTGATCCCCTTAAAAGTGAAAGAAACTTAATGAAAATCACATCATCAGATTCAACATACCAGAAAACAATGCTGTAGAAGTTTCAAGCTCCTATCTGCTAAAATGTGGAATTTTGCTGTTTTTGCCAGAAGATATGTAACGGATGCATGTTTATTTGTTGTTTTTTTTTTTTCATGGGTGATTGTATCGAAAAAATGGTCCTAGAAGATCGGGAGGGGTTGCACTCGAACGGAAATTAAAAGTTACAGTGCCTTTTTTAAGTGACCAGAGAGATTGAAGTGCAGCTGGTCCTCTCCAATGCCTATTTCCCCCAAAAATTATCTGATAAAAATTTTGAGATGGCCATTTTTTTCAGTATAATTGAAAAAGTTATAGTTCAAACACACACACACACACTCGAAAACGCACGCACACGCACACACAGACATACAAACAAAACACACACGCACACACAGAAACACACACACACAAAAACACACACAAAAACAAAAACAAAAACCAACAAAACAAAACAAACACACACACAGAAAAACACACATACACACACCCACACAAAAATCCACAAAACACACACACACACACACACACACAAAGATACACGCAAAAACACATACAAAACACAAACGCACAAAAACGCACACACACATAAACAAACACACACAAAAGCACACACACACAAAAATACACAAACAAACAAAACACACACACAAAACACACACACACACACACACACACACACACAAAAACACACACACAGAAAAACACACACACACACGCACAAACAAAAAAACACAAAACACACACAAACACACACACAAACACACACACACACACAAACCCACATACAGACACACACAAAACACATACACAAACACGCACACACAAAAACACACACACACACAAAAACACACAGACAAACACACACAAACACAAGCACAAAAATACACGCACACACACACAAACACACACACACGCACACACACAAACACACACACAAAACACACACAAACACACACACACACAACATCACGCAACATTTTCTTAACACTGAAAAAATTTTGCGCAGACAATAGAAAAAGTTATACTTCAATTCTGAAGTTCCACCGGAGTTGACAGCGTACCCTAAAAATAGTGGAAACAAGACAGAGGAATACAATTAAATATTTTTATAGAAATAATTGCATGTTGAGTACCATCATAAGAAATGAACATGTTAAATCTACTCATAAAATACTTCATCGTGTTTCCTTATGAGATGCCAAACACATCCATTTTTTCTGTAGAGGGGGGAGGTATACACAACTTTTAGCAGCCTTGTCATGCATTTTACTGACGATAAAACCAACTTCATGAACTGCGTCTGTGGTAAGCCCATGATGACAACAGTAGCGTTTGCTGATACTTTTTTTCTCATTCATCTTTAATCCCCTTGGTGATATTATCCATCAATGTCCTTTTTATTTTACTTGCAGTTTCATTGTCTATTACGACATTATTTTTGCATAGGTCACAGTGTTTCCTAATAAAACATACCTGTGTCGACCTCTGGTGACTAGTACTAGTATTTTTGTGCTTTTGCAAGCCGTTCATACTATATCATAAACACTCCCCTATATTTTCATGATAAAGCATACCAATATCAATCTCAGGTGACTAGCAGTAGTATTTTAGTGTTTTTGCAAGCCATTCATACTATATTTTAAGCGTTCTTCAATGTTTTCTTTATAAACCGTCCGCGTGGCGTGATGAAATATGCGCTTGAAACGGGGATGTGCACCGTGACGTCAGAGAGATTGTCACTGAAATACACAGGGGTGTGTATCGTGACGAAACATGCACTTGAAACGGGGGGTGGGTACCCTGACTTCAGAGGGCTCCAATAGAAACAGCTTACCACATTTGACAGGTGCGAGGGAGTCCATTTAATTGAACTTGTGTATCATCCCGACCTCATTCCAAGTAATTGAAACATCCAGGAATTTCACCTAGAAACAGGGTGTGCTCAGAATCTTGCCAGCTAGAAACATGGGTGTGCTCGGAATCTTGCCAGGGGTGGAAATCTTGCCAGCTAGAAACAGGGGTGTGCTCGGAATCTTGCCGGGGCGGTAATCTTGCCGTGGCTCTCATGGTAATTCAATAGGAAAAGGGAGGGCATGCACTCGGAATCTTGCCAACTAGAAACAGGTGTGTCGCGGGAAGTCAGAGAGCATGCGCTCCGAATCTTGCCAGGGCTCTCATGGGAATTTTTCCAGCTGACCGCATTGTACAGATGCGAGGGATTATTAGCCCCATTCCCCTCTTTAATTTCCCTATTTATTGCTACTCTTCTATTATCCCGACCATACTCCATTTAATTATATTGAAACATCCGGGACTCTTGCCTAGAAACCAAATTGTAGCACCTGGTCGCCAAAAGAGGGATGCGCCGTTAAACCTTCTTCTTGTGCCGTTAAACAATTGGAAGAAAGGAGTAGTCCGTATGGGTGTCACAGAATCAACGGAGGCACCACTACTTTAGTTATCTGTTCCTTAGATATAGTAGATACGCCTGATAAACGAGATGCACATGGTGTCTCTTAATCGAGTTCAACAATCCCCTCAAGATTCTCTAAAAGTTTCAACTTAATACCTTTAACTGTTCCTGAGTTATTATACACATCATTTTGACACGTTGGTTGCATATAGTATCTTTTGATTTAGCTCAATATCCCCTGAAAGTTCCAACTAGATACCGTTAGTTAATCTTGAAATATTGCAGACGCGCCCTTTTTATAACCGTGATGTATATAGTTGCATCTTGACTATATTCAACATCCGACTCAACGTTATCTGAACGTCTCAACTTAATACCCTTAATTATTCCTGGGAAATTGTTGACATGTTATTTTGACAACCAGAATACATATTGTGTCTTTTAATTTAGTTTTACATCCCAATCAACATTTCCTGAAAGCTTCAACTTAATAATTTTAGCTAATCTTAAGACATTGAACATACACCCCTTGACAACTGAGGTGCATATTATGTCTTTAAGTTAATTATTCCCCTCAACAATATCTGGATGTTTCAACTTGATACCCTTCCCTAACTGTTCTTGTAATAATGAAGACATGCCGTTCTGACAACTTTGGTACACGCAGTGTCTTTTGATTTAGTTCAATATCCCAATCGGCATCTTCTGAAAGTTTTAACTTAACATTTTTAGCTATTCTTGAGATATTGCATCTACACCCATTGTCATATGGGGTGCACAGTGTCTTTAGTTCAAATCTGACGTAACAGTCTCTGAATGTTTCAACTTGATACACTTCCTTAACTGTTTCTGAACTATTGAATATATTCCGTTTTGACAACCAGGATGTAAATTGTGTCTTTTCATTTAATTTAAAATCCCTTTCAAAATTTCCTGAAAGTATCAACTTGATAGTTTTAGCCGTTCCTGAGATATTGCAGCTACGCCCAGTAACAACTGGGATGCACATACTGTCTTTAAGTTCAGCATCCCCCTCAACATTCTCTGAATATTTCAACTTGATACCCTTCCCCAACTGTTCTTGAAACATTGAAGATATGCCGTTTTGACAACCGGAATGTATATAGTGTCTTTTGGTTTTGGATAACATCCCTCTTAGCATTCCATGAAATTTTCAACTTAATACCCGTAGCCGTTCCAAAGATCAACATAGATATGGCTTTTTGATAACTTGGTTGCACCAAGTATCTTCTGAATTAGTGCAACATCTCCCTCAATACTCCCTGAAACTTTCAAGTTAATTACCTTAGCCATCCGTGGGATGTTGCAGATAAGTCCTTTTGACAACCTGGGAGCATTGTGTCATTTTGACAAGCATTATTAACTCTTACTCTCTTTTGATTCAGTAGGATTGCAATTTAACTCTTTGATTTAAACTTTTTCGATTTAATTCATTACTTCAAGTTTTAATGCAAGAATTTGCCGAAGTATTTGCAGTCACAGTCATAATCGCAGTAGTTATGGCAGTATTAGTAGTAGTAGTTACAGTTGCAAGTAGTAGCTGTTGCAGTCATGATTTGTTGCATTCGCAGTTGCATTTGCAAGAGGTCACAGTCACAAGTAGCAGTTGAGTTTCATTCGTAATCACAATCGCAAGTAGTTATAATTATAGTCATAAGTTGTCGCAGTCGCAAGAAGTCGCAGTCGTCAGTATTCGCACTAAAAAGTAGTTGCAGTCGCAGGTAATCATAAGTCACAAATAGTTGCAGTCACAGTAGTAGTTGCAACAGAGTTCCCGAAAGTTTAAATACTACTACTACTACTACTAACAACTCACCGCAGCATCAAGCCGACTAAGGCCAATACAGCTACGCACGCCCCTCCTCCATCCCAATCTATTCGAAGCCTCCCTTTTTACACCCGCCCGCGAAGTTCCCATTTCCTTTAAATCTTTCTTTATGACGTCCTCCCACCCCAGACGAGGACGACCTGCTTTCCGTTTAGCCCTAGATGGTTGGCCAAAAAGAACAATCTTAGGCCATCTGTCATCGTTCATCCACACAACATGCCCTAACCACCTCAACCTTTCTTTCATTATAGCCCTAGAGAGCGGTATCTAACCACATTTTTCGTATAGCATATTTTTTTAAATACGGTCAGTCAGCCGGGTACCCAGAACAATCCTTAAGCAATTTATCTGGAAAACATCTAGCAAATCTTCATCTGCTTTTCGGAGTGCCCATGCTTCAGAGCCATATTTGACCACTGTCATCACTGTAGCTTCTAATATTCTAATTCTGGTTCGCAGACTTATCTTCCTATTCTTCCAAACTTTTTTCAACTGTGAAAAAACATCCTGAGCCTTAGCTATTCTACTTTTAACATCTTCACTGCACCCACCGTCTTTACTACTACCAAGGTAAGTGAAGCTGCCTACCTGATCAATCGATCCATTACCCAACGTCACCTTTTCATCTTCACTTATTCCTAGCCTTAGTGACTTGGTCTTGTTAACATTAATTTTTAAACCTATTCTAGCACCCTGAACTCGCAAAACCTCTAAAACTTCATTCATTTTGCTCACACTATCATCTAGGATGCTTAAATCATCAGCATAATCTAATTCCAGGAGACTTTTTCCTCCCCATTTGATTCCGTGGTCTCTCATTGCCTTTCCTGTGCTCCTTAAGACAAAGTCCATCAAAATAATCCAAATAAAGGGGGATAGAACACAACCCTGCTCAACTCCTGATTTAATACTAAACCAGCTGCTAACGTCACTTCCTACCTTAACTGCAGAAGTGTGATTCTCATACATAGCAATAATCACTTTAATGTATTTGTCTGGTATACCATACAAGGATAAAACCTTTACTAAAGCTCTTCTATCAACAGAATCGAACGCTTTCTCATAATCTATAAAACTAAGGACCAAAGGTGTTTGAAAACTCATGCACTTCTCAATTATTAGCCTAAGAGTGAAAATTTGGTCGACACATCCTCTCCCTTTTCTAAAACCACACTGTTCTTCTCTTAAAACTTTGTCTAAGACATCTCTCAGTCTAAACAGTATCATATTACTAAATAATTTACTACCTACAGAGACCAGACTAATGTCTCGATAATTACCACACTCACTTTTATCACCTTTCTTATAAAGTGGCTTAATTAAGGTTTTCCTAAAATCGTTACGTACTTCCCCTTTTCAAAAATCATATTCGAAATCTTCAGTAACTTATTTCTAAACTCGAGCCACTACATATAAGAAACTCATTTGTTGTCCTATTAGAATCTAGAGCCTTATTATTTTTAATGCATTTAGTGCTGTCGCTAATTCCTCCTCACGAAACAAATCTTACGTAACATCGAAGGTATCCTAAACTTTTTTATTGACCTCTATATATTTTCCTGTAACTCTATCTCGGTTAAGCATATTCTCAAAATGTTCGGCCCATCTCTCTTTAGTTTCTTCCTTATCGCTAATTGCGGCTCGATTCCAATCTTTAACTAGGCCAAGTCCAGATTGACGATTCCCTTTCAATCTGCTATCATGTCAGTACGATATTTTACTATTTTACCGTCTGGCTGCATCTTCCAGATCTTCGGCAATTTTATCCATGGCCTCCACTTCACACCTCCTTAGTTCATATTTTAATACTTTCTCCACTGTCTTAGCATTCCTTTTGTTTTTATATGATCTATCACTCAGATAATTATTGTACAAGTCCTTTCTCCTTTCTATTAAACATAAATCTTTTTCACTAATATTCTTAGCTGCAGTTCTAGCTTTCTTCCCTAAGACACCTTCAGCAACTTCACAAATTATTTATCTAAACTTATTCCAACCATCTTCCACATTATCAAATTCTAAACTCTTAAGTTTAGTATTCAACTGTTCCTGGAAAGTTTCTCTCAAAACCTCATCCTGGAGTCTACCAACATCATAACTTCCCGGGAGGTAGCTACCCACCGTTATTTCAGCTTGAAATTAACCCTTGACGTTACTAGATGGTGATCTTTACTTTGAACATCAATAACGGCACTCCTGTATACCCTAGAATCTTGTATTGATCCTTCCAGTCTTCGGTTTATTATAACATGATCAATAAGGTTTGCTGTCTTACCATCACGGGAATACCATGTTAACTTATGAGCCATTTTATGACCAAACACCGTATTGGTTATAACTAGATGGTTATACCCACAAAATTGCAAAATTCTGTAGCCATTGCTGTTTTCTTTTCCTACACCAAATTTACATAGGCTAGGATACCATCTATCTCTATTTCTACCTACTTGAGTGCTAAAATCTCCTAGTAAAAACATCATTTTTTTACCCGAGAACCTGTCGTTTTACTCTCCTAACTGCAAGTAAAATTCATCTGAGGCACTAGTATCTGCATCATTCGGTTATACAGGGGCATATTCACTTATAACTGACACCCTGAACTTTTTAGTCATAATATGAGCAATTAGAATTCTATTATTAATAACTTCCCAGCCTAAACAACACTTAGCAGCTTCCTTATTCATCATGAGTCCTACTCCCTGTCTATGCACCCCATCCCTCCTGCCTCAATGAATAAATTCAACATCACCTAATGTCATACTTTCTACCCTACAAGTATGATTTTCTGAGAGCTGTTATACATTCAGCTCAAGCTACCTGAATTCATCAGTTGAAATGTCGATACAATAGTAATCTTTTAACGTAGTAACATTCCAACTTCCAATTTACATATCATTTTAGTCATTGGCGTTAATGTCCCCTCGGTAAAAGCAATAGTCCTGAATACCAGTGCAGGAAGGGGATCACATATCTTCTCAAATCTACACCGAAGTGCTTAAGCCGGCTTAGAACCGGACAGCAAGAAGTCCCTGGGACCTCCATAAAACCCCTCAACATTCCCTTAATTTTCACCTTAATATCCTTAGTCAGTATTTTCTGACATACCCAGGATTAAGGAAGTGCCCCTTCCCTTCCCATTGATAAATATTGTATGTAGACAATGGTCAGACTATATAATATACAACCCTTTTGCTGAAGGCTATATGGACTTTGACATACCCAGAGGCATAGCTATTAGACTTTTTTAATGTTTTGAGCAAAATAACTCTTTCGGAATTTTGATCTGTATCGAAGGAGGCTGGAACATCTAATAAAGACTTAGGGGCCCTTTGCCCTCCAAGCACTTTCCATCCGTGTTCTGAAAAATTCAACGCAATACCCTCATTCGTTCCAGAGACATTGCTAATGCACCCTTTTGACAACCACCATATACATAGTGTGTTTTGATGAAAATTTTGCCTTAATACCCTAAGCCGTTTTTGAAACCTAGGATCAAACGTCCGCCTTTTTGAAGCAAAAACGTTTACAAGTACATAATGGGTAAATTGAATAATTAAGAACCCTTGCCCCAGAGGCTGTGACTGGCTATGTTATCCCCAGAGTCGTAGTTATTTGAGCTTTGGACAAATTTTAAGAAGATACCAATTTCAAAATTTGGCCTAATTTCTTGAGAAATGGCAGCTAAAAGGCATGGAAGGGGGATGGATACCCTCCAGCCATTATTCAATACCCCCCTTAACATGCCCTGAAAGTTTCAACTTAATTTCGACAGCCGTTCTTTAAAACTATTGGCGATACACCTTTTTGATAAACTGGATCCACATAACGTCTTTCGATTTAGTTTAGCATACCCCCCAACCTTCCCTAATTTCCCCTTAATACCCTTAGCCTTTTTGACACACCCATAACCAAACATTCACCCTTTCCCAGGTCATAAATGTTGCATATAAGCAATGGATAAATTGCTCAATTTATTGCGATTCTTACCCGGCTGTGGGATGCATAGTTATTTGAACTTTTGCCTATTTTGAACAAAACTTTTTTTTTGGTTACAAAACTTTTGGAACAAAACTTTTTTCTCGGATTAATCACTATAGACCACAGTTTATATAATTATCCAGTAAGTTCACCGCAGATGATTTCTGGCTCTTTGTTCTCGGTGCAAACAAAAAGCTCCTCCCACTTATTTGTGCACTTATTGTCCATGTATTGGTGAGCCGGCCAAGTGGTTTTGTCAGTACTTGTTCCGTAGGTGATTATTCTATGTCTGCCCGTGAAAAGATTTAATGCCGCTTATGTTTTTACGTTCTCTGGAGCACTCGCACCTCGGTCCGGGTTTTTATAATGGGTGAGATAGGGCAAGATCATACTGCTAATTATATAAACTGTGCTATAAACTGGCAATGATAAAGCCCGTTTTGTGACGTCTGAACTGTTGTAGAGCAGGCAATTATAGCAAGGTTTTCATTGCGTATTCGATATTAAAATGTGTTTTTTTGGATTTTAGGGGGGAAAAGGGTACTTAGGTTATGTTAGATTACGTATTCAATATATGCAATGCTTTACCCTCCCCCCCCCCCACCCCCATCCCTAATGTGAAAATATATAGCCCAAATTTGTTTCTAAACTATTATATATTCATCCGATTTTATTTTATTTCATTAGCATTAACCAAACTTGACTTTTTAGAGAGGCCCAGAAAATGGGATTGTACCATTTTTCAAAATTTCAGATAGTGGTAAAGGGACTGGTATCAAAAAGGGCAAGAGGGACAAGTAGCCCTCATATCAATCTTCAGTATCCCCTTCAACACACCCTGAAAGTTTCAACATACCCTCAGCCGTTCCCTAGATGTTGCTGATACACATAGCCAGCATAGACATAGTGTGTTTTGATTTTGTTCAACATCCCTATCAACGATTCCTTAAAGTTTTACCTTAATGCTCTAAGCCTTTTTGGAAACCCAGGATCAAACATGCCTTGTCCCCCCCCCCACCCAAAACAAACCTTGTATGTATGCACTTGGCAGCTTGCATAGCTTACAGCCCTTGCTCTGGGGGTTGGGGGGGGGGGGGGGGTATGTAAGCCTTGGAGTTATAGTTATTTGAACTTTGGACTACGTTAAATAAGAGGGATATCTCAAAATTTTCGTCGGATTCTTATGGGAGAAAAAGAGCGTCGGAGGGGGCTGGTTACCAACTGATAAATTTTCACTCTTAAAAAGGGCGTTCGAATTTTAATTTCTAATTGAATTAGCCCCTTCCAAATTTTATACAACCACCTTTCCACATTAAATTAAAAATAAATAATAATACATTGGACCTTTAAATAATAATACTAATAAGTGGAGAAATAAATAATAATACATTGAACCCTTTTAACCCTTCACTATATACTTTACTTGCAACGGGGCAACGCTTAAGCATTACCCCCAAGGCCATATCCAGGGGGTTACTCCCCCAAAATGTTGGTTCGACTCGTAAAACGTAACAAAATACATATAAACAAAATCTTTATGCGTTTTTAAAGTTTTTTTAGCACCCCCGAAGAAAATCCTGGATACGGCCCTGGTAGCCTTTGACAGTTCAATCTTGTAAAGTATAAACCTATCTAAGACAGGTCCTAAACAGACCAGGACATTGTCTACCAGTTACCTTTAGTTTTTGTAATTATGGCTTTTATTTTATTTTAGCACTTATCCAGAGCTTCTTAAAATGTTGTTTAGTAATACCATATTCATGACTACCAAACGACAATTACTTGTAATTCAAATCTGTTTTATTAGTGTTTAATTGGTAGTAGTACCTTTTTTTAGGTTAGATTCGCAAAAAAAACATGGAGAAAAAATTTCTTCAGCTAAGACCGTTGTGATTACAGCGTGGGCTATTGAGGGTTTTATAGTCTCTTGATACTTCCAGATTTTGGACATTCTTTAATAGCTTTAAAGTTTTGTGATTCAATTGTGTGAAGCTTTCAGGTGCAAAGTATTATGAAAATAAATGATGTATTTTTTTTTATTTGATTGAAATAATATATTTTGAATTTGTTCCATCTTCGTGTTGTCCGTTTTTCTCTCTATCTCTTTCTATATCCATTGGTGTATCTCAGTGCCAGCACTGTTGGTAATAACATGTCTAAGTTCGTTAAATTTCAAACCAGAATTTTACACCAACGTACCGTCGTCTTTCGTCATTTAAAGACAGTCTATCAGAATATTTCAAGTGAAATACCATAGAAGAGTGATGAAAATATGATTAATCAAGACATTTTTGGGGCTTAATCTTCCTAAATCAGTTGGGCTCTACTAATGATGCTTTTTTATGATTCGTTATGTTTTATTTTAATTTCCCCATACTTAGAACGCTATCTTAGAACATACACCCTGTAAATCCTTTAAAATAATTATTTATCCCCATTACTTATCCATGGATATGCTATTGACATGTTTCCCTTCTCATTCATTGTTTATCCTGTTTACACCAATGGGAAGAAGAAATTACGCTACTCATCAAACAGTTCGGGGTACCTAACAGTAAATAAGGGGCAACCTGGCTCATTTGTAACCGACACTCCAAAAACCTGGATTTTAATAACAATAGATAAATCAAAAGAATCTGATTTAAATTCTTATTTTTAATGTATAACTTTTATCAAGTTTGGTTTTACACATCAAAATTTACGCACCTGAGAAAATTTGGCTGATTTTCAAAAAAGGGAGAAAGACCCCCTAGAAGTTATAGAACCTTAATGAAAATCATAGCATCACATTCAGCGTATCAGAGAACCCTACTGCAGAGGTTTCAAGCTCTTATCTACAAAAATGTGGAATTTTGCATTTTTTGCCAGAAGAAAGATCACGGATGCGTGTTTTTTTTTTTCTTTTCCCCAGGGATGATTTCATCGACCCAGGGGTCCAATAATATCGAGGGAGGGCTCATTGGAATGGAAATTAAAAGTTCTAGTGCCCTTTTTAAGTGACCAAAAAAAAATGGAGGGCAACTAGGCCCCCTCCCACGCTCATTTTTTCGCAAAGTCACCCGATCAAAATTTCGAGATAGCCATTTTGTTCACCATGGTCGAAAATATTATAACTATGTCTTTTAGGAGGACTTAATCCCTCGAAGCCCCCAGGGGGAGGGCTGAAAGTTATGAACTTTAGCCTACCCAATGTTAACATATAGGCTAGTATTGGTTATTGGGAAGTATACAGACGTTTTCAGGGGGAATTTTTCTGGTAGTGGGGGGGGTGGGGGTAGGTCAGGGGTTATATGGGAGGAACTTTTCATGAAGGAAGTTTTCATGGGGGAAGGGACATTGCTATGAAAGGGGCGCCGGATTTCCTATCATTATTTAAAAAAAAAAAAATCAGAAATTAAATATAAACAAACAAGTTTTTCAACTGAAAGTAAGGAGCAACATCAAAATATTAGCGAACAAAAAAATATTAGCTATTTGATTGGGTTCACCTTCTAGTCAATGCCTCGCTCTTTAAGCCAAAGATTTTTTAGTACTTTCATAAGAGCTATTTATTCTAATTAACGGCCTTTGTGATTAAGGGTAATTTTTAAAGAATTGGAACAACTTTTTGTTTAATTTTTCAATTAAACAAAATAAAATCTGAATTAACTAAAAAACTATCAGAATTTAATTTAAAAAAAACAAGTTTTTTAAACTTAAAGTAAGGAGCGACATTAAAAATTAAAACGAACAGAAAATATTCCGTATATAAAAGCGGCTGTCCCCTCCTCAACGCCTTGCTCTTTACGCTAAATGTTTGACTTTTGTCACAACTCTACTTTTTAAAACAATAAAAACGTAAGAGTAAAGAGCGAGGCGTTGAGGAGGGGACAGCCTCTTTCATATACGGAATAATTTTTGTTTGTTTTAAGTTTTAATGTCGCTCCTTACTTTCAGTTTAAAAAGCTTGTTTTTTTTATTTAATACTATTACAGCTCCATAGTGACATTGCCTCTAAAAAAAAGTCCATCATTCTTGTGATTATACCGATAAGTTCCTTGTAATGTAGATAGGCCTACCAATAACTCGCTTTCGCTGTTTTGGTGAATTTACATCCCATCCCAAAACAAACAACTTACCCCCTTATAAAATTAAATCCTGCATAGGTGCTGGGGTACCACTTATATCATTTAATTTAGTGCTTTTTTTTCTTTTCTGACGGGGGGGGGGGTGTATTTGCCCTCGCCTAAGATTTTTGTCCCAATAGGTTTAGAATAATGTATTTTGGCTGTTTTAACTAAAAATTGTATTACTTTTGTATTTCCATTGGATAAATTGAAAAAAATTTCCCCACCCCTAGGCTCAGAAAAATTCGATTTGCCTCACACTCTCACAATTATTTCTTATGAATTGACGCCACTGACTACGATTAAGGTATATCTTGCTCGTCGATGTTCACTTTTACAACCATTTGGTCAATTACAAACGTAAAGAGCCACTATTACCACTGTTGTTTGCCAAAGAATTTCCATTCTCTGCCAATTAGTATTCCAGCAAAGTTCCACTCGTCGCTAGAGTCTTGGCCATACATCATTCTCGAATGTCTCTCCGTGTGAGAACTCGCTGGCAGTTGGAAACTTGATATTCCTCTAAGAGACCGATGGAGAAAATTCCCTGGCGCTGACTCTTCTCACGATTTGAACTTCAAAACTATTTATAGGACTGCTATGGGGTCCCCAGAAATGATTGCTCGGTGCACCTGTCATTGATGAGAAATTAATTATGATGATTTTAAAGATTTATAATTCGTACTTCATAATCTTCTGTTTTTTTTCAAAATGAAAATCGTAAACGACACATTACTAATAGTTTGTAATCGATAAAATGCCGAACAGTAATTTATTTCCCATGACTATATTGTAACAAGACATGAGAAGAATAGTCATCCGAGGTTGATATCTCAAGGCTAGGCTTTTGAAGGGCCAGGCCAGACTAGTCGCTAATGTTTTTAAATATTTAATAATTTGCTAATTAATTTTACATACTAGGCCAAAATCAATTACCCAAATGCTGCGTTTATGTTTCCATGCCCTCTTTCAGATAACTAGAACAGTAAAACATGAAATATACAAGGAAGATATAAAAAATACACTGCATAAAATAACCATGACCTAAAGAGACGAAGCAGCAAGATTTGTGGCAAAATTTAATGGCAGGGGAGGGGTACCTCAGGTGACAGTATAGGAATTATCAATCTAGTTAAACAAGTGACATAATATCTCCAAAAAAGAGGGCAAAAATTGGAGCCACTTCTACCCAGTCAAGTGAAAAGGACAGTTAAAATGAAAAATGAGCCATATAGTACCATAAAAACAAACGTATACTAAAGAAAACTGATCTTTTTTTGGAGATGCTTGTATTATGCAGACCTATCTTAGTCTTGACAAGATTTTTGAAGATGCTAAATTTCAGCTGGGGGACTGGGGTCAGGGGGGGCAGTTTCTACCCCCACCCCCTCTTGCCCTATGGAAAATTACGCCCCTTATTGGAACATTTTATGAATAATAAGAAGGCGTAAGGTACCAGGGGTGGATCCAGGATTTTTTTAGGGGGGGGGTAAAATAGGTTGATCCGAAAAAAAAATTAGGGGGGGGGGCAAAATAGGCTGATCCGATAAACTTGCATTATGAGCAAGTTAAATTAACGCAAAATTGAGTTAATTAAGTAAATTGCACTACTTTGGACTACGCTAGGGGGGCGCGCGCCCCCCTCGCCCCCCCTGGATCCACCAGTGTAGGGTACGAAACTACACAGTAAAAAAATACAAATTCTTTGTTATACCCTTACTGTTGTGATTAATAGAAAGTATTTTTTACAATAGATTTTAGAAGACAATCATTACGAAGACGGTTATAGGCTTATTCACAAAAACGACTACGAAAAGAGGAAAACGCCCCAACAATATGATATATTTATCAAGCCATTGACCAGAAACGCGTACAAGAACCTCTTTCGGCCTTCATCTTGCCCAATTATATAGCCCAATTTTTTTCATAAACTATTATATTTTCATCCTATTTTGTTTTATCTCATTAGCATTAACAAAACTTCACTTCTCACGTACTTACTGCTTTCTACATAAAAACCTTTTTTTTCTTTACTAATAAAGTTCCAAATAGTTCAGCCATACGTCCAAAAGGCTTCATCGACGAAGAAAAAAAAATATGAAGCCATAATATAATATTTGGACCTTTTTAGTACAATTCTTAACTTCTTGTAAAACACATTTTGAATTATTTAGAACCATAACCTTATCAGTTATATGACGAATTAGGTAAACTTAGGCATTTGCATAGTTATTTATTTCTCATGCTAAATCAGAAATCTAGCTTCTAGCTTCAGTGTGCCTCCATGTTTCGTATGACCCAATCACGAAAGCCTTTAAGTATATTAAACCTTGAACCCAAAGTCAATGACAGCATTTACTTCACAGTGTCTGGTGGAGTAAAAGTGCAAAAGAATGGGTTCAACTTCAAGCAATGAAAAATAATTCAGCCTGAAGTATCTGACATACATAAGCATATAAAATTTTAGTACTGGCTGAAGACATACTCGATTACAAAAAAAACCTTCAGCCACACAATTTATTGGAATACCTCAATAAATTAAAGTTGTTTCAACAAAAGTACCCATCTTCAGATTAAAAAGATATTACTCTGAATGTAAATTTATTGTTTGCATTATCACAAGGAGCTCTCCTTTCACGTCTGCACAATGGAATTTAAGGTGATCATCCATTTGTACAAATTACTTATGTAGATAGATCTCAACCAATCAGTAATCTTCAACTCTGAAATCAATTGTGTGTGGTTGTACAACGGGCACCTGAACGGTGAGGTTATGGAAGTGTTTCATATTAAACAGTCAGGAGTTGAATTGAAATTATGACGAATATTAAACATATTTTTGTAAGCTTACCGTGCTATGTCTCATGACTGTGGGTTATAGTTAAAATTTTCGGGAAATATTTTTTTAGGGGGAGGGATAATTTTCTTTTCAATGAATTATATCGGTCCACTTATTACTAACAGCAAAGACTTTCACATTTTATGGGATTCGGGGGGGGGGGGAGGGTAAACTATTTTATCCTATCCTCACAAGAGTATACTCTGAAGTTTTTTCTTCATTTTTGTCGTCTGACAGGCTCTACTAGTCCATAGCTGGTTTACAACTGTATTCCCCTAACAGCAGAAAGTGAGTTAAGGTACGTAAAACTTTGTTTCTAGCTTACGTTTGTTTCTTTTATATATACACACAATATATATATATATATATATATATATATATATATATATATATATATATATATATATATATATATATATATATATATATATATATATATATATATATATATATATATATATATATATATATATATATATATATATATATATATATATATATATATATATATATATATATATATATATATATATATATATATATATATATATTAGTTCGGTCTTCATTCAATCAATCAATCGATCAATTTATTGTCAGAATATAAAAAAAGAAGTTCATGCCATTGGCCCCATAAAAGCTTTCTCTGAGTAATATTCCGGGCTTTGATACTCCGATCTTACGGATTTCAGACAATGATTAAACTCAAAACTTAATCTACGCAATAGATGTTATCATTTTCTCTCCTCCTAAAGCTCAAATATCTAATTTACCAAATAGGTGTCAAATGATTAAAAATATTTTTAAGAAGCTTTCTAAGGGCACCATGGAAGCTCATAAAGATTTTAGGGGGGGGGGGACAAGCTTAAAATATTTTCACAAAGCGGCTGGGGAGTAATTACTTGAATCGGGTTAGTTTTGCCGTAAAATTCAATGTAATCCAAATGTCACAACATTGTTGCATATTTTTTATATTTTGATCTCCTAAAGTTGACGTCCTGTGAAAACCAGTGGAAGGGACCGATTGGCATGACTACGACTTATGTATGTCCTTATGGCTCTATTACTACGACTATACTTTTCTCTGTTAAAGAAAGGTGTTTACCCTCCAGAAAATATCCCCTGTTGTTTAACCCCCCGCAGAAAATACATTACGAAAAATATCCCCCCCCCCAGAAAATACCCTCCCCCTTCGGAAAAGACCTCCCGGCAAATACCCTCAGGTGGAAAATACCCCTCCCCCTGGAAAAAAAACCTCACGGAAAATACCCCCACGGAAAATACCCCCTGATAGTTTCTTCTCTCTGGAAAATACCCCCCCCCCGTGGAATATAAGGCCTTCCAAATTTGAGAATTTTATATGAGTTTTTTTTCCCCGTCAGTGGAAGGAATTTTGGTACTTGTGCATTATACGCCACTCAATCAAGATTACGCTGTGTAAAACTCAGCGTAATATAATACATTTGCACATAAGAGGGGGGGGGTAAAGTATTTGGATATTTTGAAGTCAGAAAACAATTCTCACTTCATAATATGCAGAATAATCGTACCTAACACATTTTGCATGTAGACGCGCTATACTTTACCCTCCCCCCCCCCCCTAATGTTCAAATATATAGCCCAAATTTGTTTCCAAAGTAACGAAGCAACCGCTTTGTTCTCGAGTTTTATACATCGTAAACTTGAGTGAGGGGTGTATATACACAAGTAGCCTACCGGAATTTTTCATGGAGGGATGGTGGGATTTCCTGGTATCATTTAAAAACAATTAAAAAGTAAATTTAAAAAACAAGTTTTTCCAACTGAAAGTAAAGAGCAGCATCAAAACTTAAAACGAACAGAAATTATTACGTATATGACAGAAGTTGTCCCTTCCACAAGACCTTGCTCCGTACGCTAAAGTTTTGACTTTTTGTTCTAATTCTTTAATAACGATTCCTGAAACACAATTTCTGTTTAATTAGAATAAGTAGCTTTGTTATTAAATTATATAAAAAAAAATTTTAGCGTAAAGATTAAGGTCTTAAGGAGGAGGCAATCCCTTTCATATACGTAATAATTTATATTGATGTTGCTCCTTACTTTCAGTTGAACTTGTTATTTTATTTAATTTCTGATAGTTTTTAAATAATACTAGAAAATCCGGCTCTCTCTCTCTCCCTATGAAAAATTCCGGTACTTGTGCATTATACGCCACTGACTCAAATTTACAATGAGTAAAACTCGAGAACAAACAAGTTGCTTCGTTAGTTTCTTCGTTACTTTAGAAACAAACTTTGGCTATATATTTGCACATTAGGGAGGGAGGTGAAATGGAGTGGGTCTGCATGCCATATGTTTTAGATAAAATTATTCTTCATATTATGAAGTAAGAACTGTTTTCTGACTTCAAACTGTCCATACACTTTACCCCCCACACCTTATATGCAAATGCATAACCCAAATTATATATTTCCCATCTATTCTGTCACTTGTCTTTGTCTTGTCTCGCGCTAAGCTGAAAGAAACAAACAAACAAACCGGTTTGTTCTCGAGTTCTATACAGCATAATCTCGAGTGAATGACGTAAAATCCACAAGTACCAAAATTCCTCCCCCCTACGGAAAATAAGAAACAAATTCAAATAAAATTCTCAAATTCGGAAAGCCTTGTTTTCCGCGGGAGGGGGGGGGAGTATTTTCCAGGGGGGTATTTTCCACGGGTGGTTATTCTCAACGGGGGGGGGGTATTTTCCAGGGGCTTATTTTTTGCAAGGAGGGGGTATTTTCCGGCGGTGGAGTTTAAACGCCGGAGGGGTATTTTCCACGAGGATAAGTAAACGCCAGGGGGAGTAAATGCCAGGAGCAGGGTAAACACAGGCCACCACAAATAATAAACAGAACAGTTATCCTCCCTTCCCCATGGGAAACAATAAAGCTAATGAATATAGGTAAAAATCTTACAATATAAAAAACGTAGTTTTCTTCCAATCCTTTTTTTTCAAGGCTTTTGCCCTTTTCCTTATAAATCTTGATCGTTCTGTTTCCTGGAAAAAATGAATTGCGGACGCTTCTGCTTTACTTATTGTATTATTAATACAGATAGTCTTACATGTCATTGAACAGATTGACTTCAGGGAATCGAGTATTCTAATTTTAATCAACCACCCCAAGTGGAATTCTGGCTGGAGTCTCCAGTTTCTGTTTATTTTCAGTGTGCTCTGTCCAGCTGTCTCGAATGTCTCTCAAATAGTTCATTACGTCACTGTCTGAAATCCAAGATGGAATCAAGATACCGTTCCAAGAGATTCGGCAACTTCTGGGAGATTGTTTAGAGCAGAAATAGAAATACTCCGTTGTATTGTATTCACTGAGCACTAATTGAATTGTTGTTGAGGGGAAATCTACTCCTGTTCTAATTTATGAGCCTTTAATATCGAAAAAAAGTTAAGAACCATTAAACAAATTGGAGAAACTCATAATCTCTTCGCTTTTCTAAGTCATTTATTTCTAACCCAATTGCTGCTTTGAACTCTTAACTGGTACATTTCCAATAGATATGGTACTCAAAAGCACCAGATTTCTTATGGTGGTTCCAAATATGTAAAATTCATCAAGCTGAAAGTTATCCATCAAAAGCTACGGGCCAAAGAAAACTCGCATGAATTTAAACAACAAGAAAGACAACCCCCCCCCCCCCGGTGGGGCAAGTGATCTTGACGAAAATTATGTCATCATAGTTCAGCACATCAGAGTACCATATTGCAGAGGTTCCAAGCTCCTAGCTATAAAAATTGAATATATTTATTTTTCGAGAACGAAGATCACAGATATGCGTTTAATTTTTTGTTTGTTCTCTTTTTTTTCTTTTTTTTTTGTTTTTCCCTCAGGGTCATTCGTGTCAATAAAATTTCCCTAGAAAATCAGGAAATATCCTATGTTACCGAGAATTGAAAGTTCTGGTGTATTTTTAAGTAGCCAAAAATGCTGCGCCACAGTTCAGTGGTATTTTCTGCTATTATATGGCACATAACTACAGTTTTGGTCCAGAAAAGATGGCCAAGCTGTTATCAAATGTAAATTTCGAGATATGCAATCGATTTCAAATTATTTAAAAACTACATATGGTGTGTCACAGTTCCAGAGCTAGTAATGCCACATTCGTCCCTAAAGAGTCATGTAGTTCTCTCAAAATAGACGACAAATCTAGACACTTTTAAAGCTTCATTTAGCTACGTTATTTCACTTGGTATTTCATAAAATTCATATACAGTGATGTCTGCGTATCAGCTAATAGGATGGTCTGTGGCAAGCGTGGGCGCCCATAATGATGGGGGGGGGGGTCAGGAGGGGACGCCAGCCCCCTCCTGGGTGAAAAATGCTGCCTTATTTTTTATATTTTTGTTTTGAGATTTCTATTATATAGTATTTAAAGTGCCTATTAGACCAGGTAAGCCCCCCCCCCACCTAGGAATTCAGCTTATGGGCGTTCATGGTGGCAAGGCTGCATCCAGGGGGGTAGGGGGTTTAGTTAATAGGAAAAATAACTTGATTTAGCACTTTCCTTTCAAATGATCCCTTAAATAGCTCTCTACGATACTCCAGTGCCCTGCTAGCAGTGACGAAGAAAAAGAAGAGGACAGATTAGTGCTACCTATGCAAAAAAGAGATTTCCCTTGTTGTTCAAACCAGGGTGTTGTAAGTCTCCTGTAATAGGTTATTGGCCATGGCGATCTCAATAACGTAATTTTGTTTCGATCCTATAATATTCTTTAATGAAAAATTTTATAATGTCTTTCGTCATTTCTATTAAAAGCAATCAATTTATTATTTTCACAAAAATAAAAATTCGGTACTTCTATGATAAAGCGCCGACCTAATATTCTTCATCCATGTAGAACCTGTTTCTCTGATGGTCAATCCTAGTGAAATATACCTAAATATGATACAAATATAATACTTTGCCCTTCACCCCTATGTGCAAATATATAGCCCAAATTATATATTTTTCATCTATTCTGTCACTTCTCTTTGTCTTGTCTCAAGCTAAGCTGAAAGTAACTAAAGAAAAAAACCGGTTCTACAAAGCGTCAATGGATGAACAACTTGAGTGGTCAGCGCTATATCATACAAGTACCGAAAATTCTCCTATGGTTTGGGCTAAGAGTAATTTATTTAATTAAGAGTTATTTGCGTGAAAATACAAACATCAAGCGATCCTTGCACCTACTCCTGGCACCCAGGCTCCGCCAAAACACATCATAAAACACAATCATGATTTTTTAGGAAAAAGAGACTTTGACGGTGTCAGTTTCCCTGAAGGAGGGGTTCGGATTAATAGGATATTTGAAATCGTTCCCTGTTTGAAAGTGTTCACAATACATCTTCATGTTTGCCTCTATGGCAACTCTAATTGTTTTACTTAATAATCTTTATCTAGTTCTGTAGTTCATAGAATAGGATCCCTCCTATTTTCCAATTTCCCACGATCTTCTTGTCGTTTCCATGGAAGATTCTTTAGTTGCTCTTGCTCAGATTTCGACGAGGACACGTGCCTTCATTAGTCAAAAGGTAAGGTAAAACATTCTCATCCCTATTAGTGCAAAGATAACAATTTACCGCTCAGGTAATGGATAGAAGTTGCACGGTTAGGGGTGCCCTCAGATTAATTTTGTAGCATGGCAATAGGTCTCTTTAATACGAAGAATAAATGTTGGGAATTCGTTGTAAAAACTTATCATCGGCTGGAGTCGAACAAGTGACATCGATTCATGAACTTTAGGAATTGTATTTTCAAAATAAAGGAGGGGGGTGTTGCAACTTTTTTAATTTCTTTCAATTAAAATGCCAAAGAACGGCATTTACTAAGGAAAGTATCAAAACAAGGTACTTTTCAAAATCCAGGGGGAGGAGGCAAAACAAACAAGGGGGCATATTCACCCCTCCCCCAAATTGATGCCACTGAGTCAACCCCATGGTCTCATAGAAACAGACTTTCTCCGTTAAATGGACTACGCTAATCACAATAAAGCATTGAAATAGGGGGGCTGATTCCCACCACAGGAGAAGCTTTTCTTAAAAAAAAAAAATCTGCAATTGACGTAGCTGTTAAGGACGTAGACCAAATTGTGTATTTTGTGTATACTAGCCTTACTTACAGGGGCGTAATTTGCTATGGGGCAGGGGGCAACTGCCCCCGAGACCCCAGTTTGTTCCCGAGCTAAAATTCAGTGTCTTCAAAAACATTGTCAAAACTGAGATATGCAGGCATAATTCAAGGATCCACAGAAACAAATCAGTTTTTTTTTTACTATATCTTTGTCCTTATGCTATTATATGGCTGATTTCTCACTGTCATTTCCACTTGACTTGGGAAAGTCGGCTCCTGCTTTGTCCCTTTCATTATTTTGATGAAATTATGCCACTGCACATATAGGCCTATCCTTACTGGATCTGCACTACTACATTGTAAGAAAAAAAAAATAGCTTGTTATTGGCAGTCAAATAAGATGAAATCAAGCATTTCGTGGTATCAAACTGTAAGTAAGGAGCGACCCAGCTCAATAGCAACCGAAACTCTAAAAAACGGAATTTTGATACCAATGGATACTTCAAAAGAATCAGATTTTTAAGCCGATTTCAAATACAAGTTTCATCAAGTTTAGTCTTACCCATTAAAAGTTACGCGCCTGAGAAAATTTGCCTTATTTTCAAAAAAAGGGGAGAACACCCCCTAAAGGTCATAGAACCTTAATGAAAATCATACCATCGGATTTCAGAGAACCTTACTATATAAGTTTCAAGCTCCTATCTGCAAAAATGTGGAATTTTGTATTTTTTGCCACAAGAAAGATCACGGAAGCGTGTTTTTTTTTTTTTTCCAGGGGTTATGGTATCGAACCATTCGTCCTAGAATATTGCGGGAGGACTCAGTGCCCTTTGTAAGTGACCAAAAAAATGGAGGGCAACTAAGCCCCCTCCGACGCTCATTTGTTTCCCGAAGTCACCCGATCAAAATTTTGAGATAGCCATTTTGTTCAGCATGGTCGAAAATACATTAACTATGTCTATCAAGATGACTTAATACCCCAGAGTCCCCAGGGGAAGGGCTGCAAGCTATGAACTTAGCCCAATGTTTACAAATGGTATTATGGTTATTGGGAAGTATAGAGAATTATTCAGTGGGGATTTTTTCTGGTAGTTGGGGGGGGGCGGGGTTTATTTGGGAGGATCTTTCCATGGGGGAAGTTTTCTTGGACGAAGGGACACTACTATGAAGGGGGTGCCGGACTTCCCAGCATTATTTAAAAAAACGATCAGAAATTACATATGTAAACCTCTCTTTCAGTTCTTTATTTGTATGCCTTTTATATTGGCAGATGTAATGGTTTACATAAATTCCAAAGATAGACGATAAACGTTGATACATGGTCTTTATTAAATAACGTGAGAATACACATAGAGAAAATAAGGTAGCACAAAAACAACTAGCTACGACGAAGGCGAACGATGGACTCCTTTTAGAAATGAGCCAAGAATATAACTTTCCTGGAACGGAAGTTCCAGCTATTGGTTGTTCAACCATGCCTGGGAACGGACCCTTTCCCACGACTAGCCTTAGTCCCAAAAGCCCCCCCTGGACTGTTCTCGTTGACATATACATGGCCAAGTCTCTAAGAAACGAGACACCAGAAAAAGGCTTCTCGAATTTATGTTCCAAATACTTTAAAGATTCTCCTCCCTGTTTTAACTTAAATTTCCCAAATTTGGCTTATCCCTTTATGATTAAACCCTTAAACTTTAATTTAATTCAAAACATTCTATGCCCTTTCCAAATTATTCACTTCTCACCTACTAACATTTTACAGCATAAACTAGTAAATAATTACATAATATAAAAACTACATAATACTTGCATAAGTAAAAACTTACATAGTATAAACGAACCACACTAACAACAGTAGTCGGAAACTGGATATTTTAACACTTCATTTTTCTTTCTATACTTTAAAATAGACTTGTTCCCCATCCCCTGAATTTGATGAGGACAAGGAAAGTTGGGGTTAGGCCTATGTATAAACTTTGAATTAGGGCAAAAGGAATGATCGGGAAAGGCTAATTAATCCTGAAAATGCCAGCGACAAATAAATCAAATTGCAGAAACTTTAAAAATCATACCATGCTGCAATGACGTTAAGATATTATTCCCAATAAAATCCTCGGGGTTTTATTGCTGCGGAACGCCTCGGTTTAGACCTATTTGGTTTTTCTCTACTAACTTGTGGTTCGACAAATGGCAGTACTACTGTTGATATCTCTACATAACTATTAGCGCTACGCATTAAAACCATCCCGTGAGGCATCAACCTCATCCCACTAGACCCTGCGAGGAATCAGTAACATCTCTCAGTGCAACAAAAAAAAACCATCCCGTGAGGCATCAGTACCATCCACCGTGACTTTACACCCAGCTCCATTTTCCTGGGTAGCCAAACCGCCCGGCGAGGCATCAGTACCATCTCGCAGTGCAAAAAAAAAAAACCATCCCGCGAGGCATCAGTACCATCCCACGGGACCTTAAAACCAGCTCCCATTTCCTGGGTAGCCAAACCGCCCAGCGAGGAATCAGTACCGACTCGCATTGCAACAAAAAAAAACATACCGTGAGGCATCAGTACCATCCCACGGGACTTAAAAACCAGCTCCCTTTTCCTGGGTAGCCAAACCGCCCTGCGAGGAATCAGTACCATCTCGCAGTGAAACAAAAAAAAACATCCCGCGAGGCATCAGTACCATCCCACGGGACCTCAAAACCAGCTCCCTCTTCCTGGGTAGCCAAACCGCCCTGCGAGGAATCAGTACCATCTCGCAGTGCCTTCTCATTATCATTGAGTCCAAATTTCACCCTCGTCAGCGCAGAAAAAAATTCATCGGGCAAGGAAGACGTGTCTCCTTTCCCCACTATCTGTTCTAACTGTTCATATTGTATTGGAACCTTGTACGCATCACCTAAACAAAAAGAAATATGGACTATGCTGTAACAAATATCGTTTGTAGGACGGTCTAATCCACTCCTTGAATAAATTTAGAACAAATCTTCCAAGAACTACACCATCAACCCTGGCTTCTAAGGACACCCTACATGACCTTCCTAATTTTTGCATCCTTCTATAGAATAGATATACCCTTTCATCCTTAAATTGAGCCACGCCTACAAACTCTGCAACCATTTTGCCTACTATTTTGCCTGGGGCATATACTACAAGTAATCCACCTTTTAAACTTGACAAATTTATAATCGTGGGATCCAGATTCCCAAAAAAGGAGCGAAACAAACCATGGGCCAAAAATGACGCAAAGCTTTTGAATCAGACCAATAACTTTGTAACAAATTTTGTAACAAACTTAATTATTTTTCCCCTTTTCTGACTTTGTGAGTGGCGTTATTACTAAAAAAAAAGGGTCAATTAGCGATCCTATTACTTGGGACTGTTGAGGCTGTTCTATTGAAGGATTAATTGGGGGGGGGGGTGCTCAGGGGAGTTGGAGGGTTTATTGGGACCCATGTCTTGATCTTTTGAAGGTAATCATAAAGTTCATCTTGATCGAAATCAGGATCATTTGAGTCAAATAAAAGAGGTGGAACTATGCCATTTATCGGGAGTTGGAGGGTTTGTTGGGACCCATGTCTTGATCTTTTGAAGGTAATCATAAAGTTCATCTTGATCGAAATCAGGATCATTTGAGTCAAATAAAAGAGGTGGAACTATGCCATTTATCCTTCACTGTCTTACAAAATCAAAAGCAACCTTTTTGTTATATCCAATTTCCACAGGATCAAGTATAGGAATAAAAACTGACATTTTGAGATCAAAATTTGAAAAAGCAATTACTCTAAAAATTTAAATGTTGGTTTTAAACACAATTCTTTAATTACGGACGCTAGATTTTGGGCAATTAACCTCACTTCTAACAACAAAGGTCTAATAAAATTTACTGTGTTGTTTAGCCGTGGTAAATCACTTACGAAAGGTCGTCTGTCTCACATCCAATTGCAGTTGGTCTCAATTAAACCACTAGCGTGAGTCATAATTGAGAATTAATTTTTGATTATCGAATTCACAATGTTAAATTTTGTTTGGAAACTGTCAAATGTAGATCACACGTCGACTGTATAAAATCAGGTAAAAAAAACTACCAAACGTAGAATGGCTAAGTGAAGGTAGAAATCAACCGGAGACTTTCAGTTGTAGAAATTTGAATTAGTAGGTAGAAGCTATCGCGAGGAAATCCATATTAGGCATTGTGTAACAGCCTATTTCAAAATATTGATTTAAAAGAAAGTGTTTCTCAAGAAGGCGCTTTGAATAGAAGAAAGTTCAATACCTCGTAACATTTCGATGTCTTTTTAATCAGTCTTTTGTAGTATTTGTGGCTCAATATCACAAGCAATTTTGGTAGTGGGCGAAATAGCTCTTCAATATGTTGCCAGTATTTAGCGTAAGATGTCGTAAGTACTTATAACGGTCACTCAAATGTCACTTGGAGGTTTTCCACTAGTGATATATGCTCCACTAGTTTTAACCGCTTGCCACCACTCTGTAAACCTCTATTTAAGTTCTTTATTTGTATGCCTTCTATATTGGCAGATGTAATGGTTTACGTAAATTCCAAAGATAGACGATAAACGTTGGTACATGGTCTTTATTAAATAACGTGAGAATACACATAGAGAAAATAAGGTAGCACAAAAACAACTAGCTACGACGAAGGCGAAAGATGGACTCCCTTTAGAAATGAGCCAAGAATGTAACTTTCCTGGAACGGAAGTTCCAGCTATTGGTTGTTCAACCATGCCTGGGAACGGACCCTTTCCCACGACTAGCCTTAGTCCCAAAAGCCCCCCCCTGGACTGTTCTCGTTGACATATACATGGCCAAGTCTCTAAGAAACGAGACACCAGAAAAAGTCTTCTCGAATTTATGTTCCAAATACTTTACACATAATAAAAAAACCATTTTTTTCAACTGAAAGTAAGGAGCAAAATTTAAAACTAAGAAAAAATATTACGTATATGATTAGGTTTGGCCCCTAGTCCTTACCTAGCTCTTTACGCTAAAGTTTTTTTTTGTACTCTCATCAGAGCTATTTATTCTAATTAACAACCTTTGTGATTAATGGGTCATTCTTAAAGAATTGGAAAAAATTTGAACTTTAGCATAAAGAGCGAGGTATTGACTAGAGGGCGAACCCCCTAATATACGGAACAGAAATATACGAATATAGAAGTTCGTTACGTAAATTATTTCGTAAATTACGTCAGAACAAAATTTTGAGAAAGCCATTTAACCAAAAAAAAAGTAAAATTAATATGCAAATTTCGTTTTAATTACTCATGTATGGTGAGCCAAAATCAAAACTTCATTAATTCAAAAATGTTCAGAAATTAAAAAAAACAAGTTTTTTTTTAACTGAAAGTAAGGAGCGACATTAAAACTTAAAACGAACAGAAATTATTCCGTATATAAAAGGGGCTGTCCCTCCTCAACGCCTTGCTCTGTATGCTAAAGTTTGACTATGTCTCACAGCTTTTTTTTTTAAACAATCAAAAACTTTAGCGTAAAGAGCGAGACGGTGAGGAGGGGACAACCCAATTCATATACGAAATCATTTCTGGTCGGTTTAAGTTTTAGTGTCGCTGCTTACTTTCAGTTAAAAAAAACTTGTTGTTTTTTATTTAATATCAATCCAGATCAATCCATCAAAGGAGACCAGTATTTATTTTTCGGTATAACGACAAGTGAATATTTTTAGAGTCAACCAATCAAATCGATCTAAGTTTGTCTTTTTTATTCTAACCATTTTTGCGAACTCAAATGTAGCTAGGATTGTAACAACAATCTCCAAAAATTTAATGCTTGGCAAAATGTATATTCTTATCCAGATATGACAATCCACAAATGATAAAAGACTTTGACAAAAACCAGCAATCTTATCGTTTGTTTAATTTATATGATTATTTTTTCTAAATATTAACGTTACCCAGTTAATATTATATTACATAAAATATTATAGTAAATTTTATAAATATTATTAAATATTATATACAGTATAATATTATAAAATATTATAATAAAATACTATCCAGTTTTAACGTCTTTTGTTGTTTTGTTCGTTTCTTGAATTCGATTTCTTAACTCATTTTGTAAACTCAGTGTCTTGTATTATATCACGTTTTTGTTTGTTTGTCACATAAATTTGTGAAATTAGTGATCATTTTCGATAACTTCCGAAGATTAAATTACTTCTAGTATAAGCATTTTATCAGTGTCGACACTTCCAATGACAGTACAACCATACAACATCAAAATTCACCTGTCTTATTTACTCCCCCCTTTTATAAGTACAAAATCATAAGCGACTCATCGGGCAAAGAAAAAGCATAAAACAAGGAATTCATTTGATTAACTTAGGTTTAATTTTCATAATTTGCAATCTTTGTTCCAAAGGCAGTGAGGGTCATGAAATCCCTGCGTACGAACTAATTGTAAAATTTCCTAAAATTTTGTACAAGATGGATGTCTCAAAATTTTATTCATATATCTTAGGGAATCACGCGGGGTGGGGGGGGGGGTTAGCAAAAATGGCAAAAGAGCGTGGTTTGTTGCTATCTAATCAATTTTTACCCTTAAAAAGGACCCTAGAAAATTACAATTTCCAGTTCAATGAGTCACCTTCGTTTCTCTGGCTATTCCATCCATACAAACTTGGATTAGGAATAAATAAATAAATAAGTAAAACAAAATGATAATTCATTAAAGGCAAATCGAACTTCACTCAAGCAGCACTGCCACCTACACCAAGTACTGCCACCGACATCAATTTTTCGGTCGTCACCTAAAGTGTCATTACTGAGTGTCGTGTTTTTTTTGTGTGTGTGTTATACGTGTTATTATTTCTTCTTTTTTTTTGTCATCGAACCAATGCTATTGTTCCAATTTATTGTTGTTGCAAAGGTTTTCTCCGGCCATTTGACAGAGCATCAAAGATTCAATTTCTCGTAGTAAGAACAAATGTTTCACAAATAATTCTGCACTCGGTCAAAGTATCATTGTTATAAATGGCTATATAAAGGTGGTTTTTTTGTTTCTATTGGTCATTGCAAATCGTTTTTGTTGAGTTTTATATTAGCTTCCAAAATTACTCAATTGTAAAATGATTGAGTTTTATGCGTCAGTCTTTCGTTTGATGTTCCCAAATTTTATCATATCTTCGAAAAAAAGTTTTTACTTGTCTTCTTATATTCTATAACGAGCGGAGATTTTTTTTTATCTCCAAGAGAACTTCACTCAAGGAGGGTTATATCTACAGAGAATTTGTCCTGTGAGAGCATTTCTGTCGTATTCTAGATGACTTAGAGTAAAAAACAGTTTGAAAATTTTGGTCTTTGTCAAGTCTTCTAGACGTTGTGCATAATAATAGCAAATAATGAAACATTCCATTCTTAAAAAAAATTTTCTTTTTTATATATAGAAACCTTGGCTGTCTAGGGAAATACGTAAACAATTTCTTAAGCCACACAGCCTTTCCATTCAAAGCATTTATTAAATAAAAATTATGATAGAAAAACGGGTATATTATTTAAACAAAGCAGTGGAAAAAAAGAGAGAAAAAAACAGCAACATTTAAATAATAAAGATCAGAATATTTCGAATCCATGTCCGGGATCCTTTATCAGCCGAACAAAAAGTTAAATTAAATTAAACGCAACATAGAAAGAAAAAGAAAAACTCACGAAACAAATAAATAAAACTCACATCTCAATTTCTTTCTGTTTGTCATTTCTGTGTAGCCTATCCACGTTATTTGTAGTGATTACAGTGATATTTGGAAATTATTAAGATGTGAGTTTTATTTTTTTGTTTTGTTTGTTTTTCCTTATATGCTTTGTTTAATTTAGCTTCACTCATTTTCCCCGTTGATAAAGGCTCCTGGGTGTTGAGTCGAAATTTTGGATCTTTAATATTTAAAGTTTGTGGGTTTTTTTCTGTTTTTTTTCCACTGCTTTGTTTAAATATTACACCCATTTTTATGTATTTTCGTTCGTTAAATTCTTCTAGTGCAACATAGATATGACATTCCGGTGCATTGTTTTCGATTCAAAATGTTAGTTACGAGAAAACATGTCTCTGCCCAACATGTAATCAGGCTTTAGAGTGGACGGAGCAACCATTTTGTTTGTTTAAGTTATAGGGTTCAAATATTGAGCTCACAAAAGGCATTGAAGACATGCTCACGGAGGTTGCACTGGGCCTATTTTACCATTGAAGAATGGGCCTTGGAAATAAGTAATATGGATTTACGTAAATTTGGACCCTTTAAAGTATGAGATTCGCCGATAGGACTCTCAAAGTTAAAATTAAGCAACAGAAGGCAGTGTTGGTGAGAAATTGAGCCCCTAAAAATCGTATTTCTAGAATATAATCAAAATTGGTTGATTATATGAAATTTATTTCCCGTTCTTAACAAGTTACAAACGGAATAATAGTAACTGAAGTGAAAAGAGAAAAAGAAACTTAAAGAAATACAACACAATATACACAACAACAGAAAGGAAGATCTTCCAGCGAATCAACTAAAGCAAACAGAGAAATTACACTTTACACAAAACAGATAAATTACACTTAAACAGCTGTAATAGGATCTATAGCTCCATATTTTGCTGTTACTTTAGAATTTTTAGGCCCATGGTGGGGGATTAACAAGGTACTTACGATATTTGTAAGAATAAGAACGGAGAACTCTTTAATCCCCTTCTATTCAAATGGGCCACAAGGAAGATAACGACAGAATGTGTGGGATAACAAAAACACTATAAAGGCGCGCCAGTAAAATTTACTGCAACAGTTTACTGCAAACAAGATGTCCGTAGGTACGTCAGGTACGTCAGGTACGTCAGGCTTTTCCCCCAAAAGGCTCAATAGGAGCCAAAAGAGTCAATTTAGGATTTGACGCAGAAGACCTGGATAAGTAACTGTAGCAGTGTTACCAATGCTTTGAAATAAAATGTACCGGTTTTTCAAATAGAATTGTACCACAAGAGATAAACTTGTACCATCTGAAGAGTAGGTTAAACTTTTGCCGCAACAAGAAGAAAATTTTGGATAAACTAAAACTTGAACAGATATCCAAGTTAGAAAGGATCAACCCCTAAGAGTCATAGAACTTTAATGATAATCAAACCATCAGATTCTGCGTAACAGAAAACCCTTCTGTAGATGTTTCAAGCTCCTACCTGCAAAAATGTGGAATTTTGTATTTTTTTTTTTTTTGCCAGAAAAAAGATCACGGATGCGTGTTTAGCTTAAAGTTTTTTTTAGTTCTTTCAAAAGAGCTATCTAGTCTAAGTAACCGGCCTATGTGATTCAGAGGTTTGTGGTTCGAATGCAATTCAAAATTTAGTGTAAAGAGCAAAGCATTGATTAAGGGGCAAACCCCCTCATATACGTAATAATTTCTATTCGTTTTAAGTCTTAATGCTGCTTCTTACTTTCAGTTGAAAAAACTGTTTTTTTTTTATTTAATTTATATTAAGATCTGATGTTTTGGGTTTCATTTAATCATTCAGCAAGAATAAACTATTGTATGACTTTATTTCTGCTCGTCAAAGGTTTCAATATGCCTCTCTACCTTTTCTGAGAATTCTATTTTTGATATTTGAAAATCTTTTGAATTTCTTGGTGAAAAAAAACTTTGATAAACTACAAAGGTTGATGGTGAAAAATTTGGTGAATATATGGTATTGGACTCTATCAGGGCGTGGGTATGGGAAATTGTACAGTGCCTAGAAGCTTAACATAGGCTGTATATGGCTATATATGGCCCTAAAACAGAAATACTTGGATATTCATAGCCTTAGCAACTAGAGTCACTAAAAAGTTACCCTAATAAAGAACCTACATTATGCAAACGTTATGCACATAGGGATGCCAGTGAAGGTAATCTAAATGGATTATTCCCTCCTCCTCCACGATGTGCAAAATCTTTTTAAATGTAAACAATGAAAAAATTATCTGAAGTCTAATTTCAGATCTCATGTGTAACTAAGTTTGTTTTATTCGTTTACAAGATTTCTATTTGGTTTATTGCTGTTTCATAGCTCAAACTGTTCTCAAGTTAGGCTGCTAAGATCTAATATACATATGTTCAAGAAAAAACCTCAAATATAATGCACTGGTTCCAGCACGGAGGATATACATAGCCAATAATGAAACCCAAACTCATAAAGAGCAAATAAGAAATATTTACTAGTGCAAGTTCTGCCTTCCTTAGAAGAAACACTCTGATATTTTGAAAAAAAAAACTTTATAAAAATTATAGGTATTTATCTCTTATAGCCACCACACCCAAGAAGTAAAGTTAGGTTAATCCTAATGAAAAATTTCTTACTTCATAATATGCAGAATAATTGTAGCTAACTCATTTTGCATGCAAACCCGCTATGCTTTACCCCTACCCTCACCTAATATGCAAATATATAGCCCAAATTGTACATATTTCAATGCATTTTCCCACCCGCAACTCGTTTTTTACAATTTTCGTTTTGTCACGGTTGATTCCATTTACAAGAACGCAGGTTGAAATGCATTGCGAGAATAGCCGGAAAATATATAATTTGGGCTATATATTTGCACATTAGGGGGGGGGGAGTAAAAAATAGTGGGTCAATATGCAAAATATGTTAGCTACAATTATTCTGCATATTATAAAACAAGAACTATATCATTTGAGACAGCCTAACTTCACTTCTTGAGTTTATTGGCTAGAAGAGATCAGCACCAAATTTTAAAATAGTTAGGCTACTTACATTATTCCTGAGTGTATTTCCCCTTGCTTACCCCCCCCCCTAATGTGCCAATATGTAGCCACAATTGTAATTTATCCGTGTATTTCCACATGCCACTGTTAAAACAGAAGGCGAACAAGCAATGTCGACAAAATTATGCAACGGAAAAATTCAAAGAAAATATATAATTCGGTCTATATATCTTTTCCATTTGGGGGGGGGGGGATAAAGTAAAATGAAAAATTTTAAGGTATACTAAGAGCTATATGTTTCGTAATTTTAAAATTTGGTTTCAGAATTTTATTGTGTTTTGTTCTGAGGAGGGCAAACACTCTAATATTACCAAAAAAAAAATCAATAAAAGCACGAAAAAAAATGAGGAAAGGGGAAAGAGAAAGTGGGGAAGAGAGAAAAGACGGAAAGGGAAACATTTCAGCAGCTTACAAGAATTTATCCCGGTCGCTCAGCAAAAAATAGACCTGCAACCAATGGCAACTGAAAAATTACTATTTGGTAAATTGCTGTTAGGCCTACTATAATTAAAAGTAGCCTACTTTGAATGCTCTTTTCGATGATTTTTTTTTCAAATTGATTTAATTGATTTTGAGAGTTTTACTCAATAAATAGTAGAGCCTACTGGATTTGTCGAGGTACTTACTATAAATGTTTAAGCTTATCCAACGTTATTTAATCTGCTGGTTGATGGATTGATCAAACAAATTTTAACCAAAAAACATGCCAGTTTTCTAAATTTGAAATATTTGCGGAAAAACGCTACATTTTCTGTGAAAAATCCTGCCTGTAGATCACTCTACTTTGGTGCAAGTAGTCTTACCAAACAAAAATAAATTGCAGTCAAAACCGGGAGTCCATGGATACATCAAGAAACTGGGAGGATAAGGTTGAGGAGCAGGCCAATTCTCCATCACCTGGTGCACATTTTGGAGCACCACTTGTTCTTCCACACTTGGAACATTTCCACCTCACCTCTTTTGCGCCCTGTATGGGGCACTTCCCGCCACGCATTATGCACTTCCCTTCACTTTCCGTGCGCCACCTATTCAAAATTTTGAAATTAGGCAGCCCATCGAATAAGGTACAAGTAAGAGTATGCTAAAAAAGAAAAAATTCGACTATAGTCAGTGGAAACTTTTCTATTCCCCATTAATAATGTGCACTAAATGTTTCCCCTGACTAAAACATAATCGAGCTATTAGTTAAGAGCCTCACGATGATCAGCTGAGGACCTAAAGTCAATGACGGTGGCCATTTTGTAGGCGTGGAACAAGGGGAGGGGGACTAGGGGGGTTTGACCTCCCCCCATCCCCAAAACTTTTGTCCAAATCGTAAGAACGTAACAAAAATGAATATAAATAAATCTTTGTTAAACTTTTTAAATATTTTTTGTAACCCCCCCCCAAAAAAATAAAACAAACAAAAAAAAAATTTGTAACCTCCCCCCCCCGATACGGCCCTGCGTGGAGCATATCACAAGAGGTGTGTAGAGAACACCCCTTCTATCCCTTACATTAGCTTACTAAGACCGCACTAAAGTGTACAATTTTGAAAAATGTAAAACTTTTCTTGGTAAGAAGAAGTTTTTTCCCTCACTCCGACCTCTGGAAACTTTATACAAAGTCGCAAAAAAAAAATAAAAATATAATAATAAAAAAAAACTGCAGAGATCCATAGTAGCCTAGGTCTAAAATGTAACGGCTTTGCTAAGTTTGCTGCACTGAGTCATTGATCAGTTTTATATATTTAAACATTCTTCTTCTGTTTATTTTTGTAACTTGAATTGAATAGTTTATTTTTATTTTCATAGTTATGCTTCTCATAATAAACTAGATAACACTTATGTTACTGAGTGCAAGAACTAAAATACATGGAATTGAAATTTTCTTGCAACAAGGTAATATGCCACATGCTCTACTCAATTGCTTCAGTGTCTCCGTGACCAGACCTGAATAATGAATTAATTTGGTAATAATTTTCCATTTAAAATTTGATAGCTGATCTGAATTCTATCTAAATAAAAAAATATAAAAAACAGCGGTCCAGAGGATCCTCACCAGCACAATATATGCCTTAGGACAAAATGCGGGGCTTAGGCCCGTACACAGGTTAACTTCTGGGTCATGAACCCTAGCCCCCCGCTCCCCCCCCCCCAAAAAAAAAATCTGTCATATTTTTCTATAATTTTCGTATATTGCACGTCATGGCTGTTTTGAAAATTCTAGCCATGATAAGTTATAAGTTTGGGGCCAAATATTAGGACTAAATAAATAAAAAAAAAAATTCAACAGAAAGTAAGTAGCAACATTGAAACTTAAGACGAATAGATATTTTTACGTATATGAGGGGAGGGTTGCGCCCTATTCAATTTCTTGCTCTTGACACTAAAGTTCGAATTTTGTCCCTATTCTTTATGAAGGACTCCTGAATCACAAATGCCGTTTAATCAGAATAAAAAGCTCTTTTAAAAGCACTAAAAATAAACTTTAGCATAGAGATTGAGGTATTTACGAGGAGAAGATCCCCCTTATATACGTAATAATTTCTATTCGTTTTAAGTTTTAACGTTGCTCCTTACTTTCAGTTGAAAAAACTTTTCTTTTTATTTAATTTCTAATCGTTTCTTAAATAATACTGGGAAATGCATCTCCCCCTCCGTGGAAAATTCCCTTTCCCCACGAAAAATTCCTCCATGTAAAGATCTTCCCACGTACCGCACCCCCCTCCACCAGAAAAATCGCTCCTGAAAAAAACGTTTGTATACTTTCCAATAACCAATACTATATGTAAGCAATGGGCAAAGCTCATAACTTGCAGCCCTTCCCCCGGATACTGTGGGCTGCTAATTCGTCCTCAAAAACATAGCTGTTAGATTTTTCGACTATGCTATAAAATGGATATCTAAAAATTTTGATCTGGTGACCTTAGGAAAAGAAAGAGGGTGGGAGGGGGGCTAGGTGCCCTTCAATATCTTTGGTCATGTAAAAGGAGCACTATAACTTTTTATTTCCGATCAAATGAGCCTTTTCCTGATCTTCTACGATCAGTGATTCAATATTAACCCCCCCCCATGGGGAAAACCAACCAAAGAAACAAAACAAAACAAACAAATAAACACGCATTCGTGATCTCTCTTCTGGCAAAAAATGCCAATTTGTATCCTCTACAGTAGGGTTCTCTGGTATGCTGAATCTGATGGAGTGATTTTCATTAAGAACACTTGATGTTTGAGGGTGTTTTCCCCTTTTTCCAATATTAGACAAATTTTCTCAGGCTTATAACTTTTGATGGGTACCATTAAATTTGATGAATTCTACATATTTGGAATAAGTATCAAAATTTGATTCTTTTGGTGCATGAATTGTTATCAAGAATCTGTTTCTTAGAGCTTCGGTTACTATTGAGCCGCGTCGCTCATTACTTGCAGTTCGCTAACCACGAACTGTTTAATACGAAAAATGTAACATCAAGATAATTATAAAACAATATTTGACAATTTGCTGCAGTGAAGCCATTGAAGGTCAATTATGAAGTGAGTAATTGATTTTGGAAAGGCTAATATGAGACTAAAGGTTAATTTCAGTGAATATCTGGGTATGACATTGTCAGCTTTAGCAACCATAGTCAACATCCTTTTGACCCCAAAACCACTAAATCAATATTTTGAAATGTCATTTTTTTTTTTTTTTTTTTTCCAGAGTTAGCAAGAGCGGGTAGACTAATAGTGGGTAGGGCTGATAGGCCTACTAATATTCAAATAATAAAAAAAATAGGTCACAGCTAATGCTAGTTTTTTATGAAACGTTCAGGTATAGATGACCAGTGTGTTTTTGTGACTTCAACAGGAAAAATTGTATCATTTAAAATCCTAAAAGAGGCAAAACTTTTTTCTTTTTTAATAAGCTTTGCCAAAATAAAAGCGATGTGTTTCTGTTATATTAGGAATTTGAATTACTAAAGAGAACGTGACTAAAAAGTTCAAATTCAAAAAACTGGCTACCTGATTTTAAACTTGGCTTAAACTTTCGGCAAAAAGAATAACTTTAAAAATTATCTCTTGAAATCCTAAGAATACCATTTTTTTTTAGTAAGCTTCAACAAACAAAATGCTTCTATTATCCTGGCAACAAGAGGAATCATAAAAATTACATCAAACAGCTCGTGATAACGAAGTGTGAGTAAGGAGCAACTCAGCCCCAGTTGTAACCGAAAAACCCCAAAAAAACAAATTCAAATTGACAACAATAGATACATGACAAGAATTGACTTTTAATGGTGATTCCAAATATATAAAATTTATTAAGTATAAGGTTACCCATCAAATGTTACGAGCCTGAGAAAATGCACCTGATTTTTGGAAAAGGGGAGAAACATCCCTCCAAAAGTCGAGAAATCTTATCGAAAATTGTAGCACCAGATTCAGCGTATCAGAGAACCCTACTGTAGGAGTTTTAAGCTATTATCTTTAAAAATGCGGAATTTTATTGTTTTTGCCATAAGGAAGATCACGGATGAGTGTTTTTTTTTTTTTTTTTTTTTTTTTTTTTTTTTTTCTAGGTGCAATTATATCCGTAACCAATCGTAACCAATTATAACCGATAGTTCCAGAAGATTAGGAGAGGGCTCATTTGAACGGAAATTAAAAATTCTAGTGCCCTTCTTAAGTGACCAAAACACTGGAGGGCAACCAGCACCTTTCCCACAACCTTTTTTGTCCAAAGTTATCTGATAAAAATTTTGAGATAGCCATTTGTTGAGTATAGTTGAGATATCCACTAACTATGTCTTTGGAGATAACATGATTTTCAGAGACTCAGGACGAAGGGCCGCAAGTTATGAAATTTGTCCATTATTTACATATAGCATTTATTATTGGGAGAATAACGACATTTTTCGGGAGGAAGGGGGATTTTCTGGGGAATGAATTTCAACGGCGAGTATTTTCCATTGGGATGGAAATTTCTGAGGATGAACTTTCCAGGGAAAATTTTATACGGGAGAAATTTATCAGAATTTATATACAAAATTCATTTTATTTTTTCTACTTTCTCGTTGGCGATTCCATTTTACAAGTGAGGATACTCTTGGGAAACAAGTGGGGATACTCTTGGTGTCCGGGGCAAATTTTCACCGGAGTTTGAATTTTCTGGGGGACTTTTACGTGAGATTTGCCACGGGAGAAAACATCCATGGAGGAATAATCAACAGAATAAGTTCTATATGGGGAAGTTTTCCGCGAGAGAAGCATTGCACTGGGGTGGGGGAGGGGTGAGGTGTATTTCAGGGAAATACTTTCCACACAGGGGAAACTCCACCATTACCCGAAAACGATCAGAAATTTTATTGAAAATAAGCCTTTATTCAAATTAAAGTATGCTAAGGAGTATTCTTTGTATTTTTTTTTTATTTGAATTCATCCTGAATCTAAGTTTAATATTCATTTGCTTTGGAAGCGAACTTTAAACCCCCCCCCCTCCCACCCTAATGCACTGACTTCTCCGTAAGTCGCTCTTTTCTTCAAATTGATCTAATAGTTTGTCAAAATATAGGAAATTTTATTGCATCCACACAACACAAGGCAAACAATTTGCACATTAGAGGAGTGGGATAAGTACATTTCCGACGCAAATGAATGTTCCACGGTGAAATTCCGATTATAAGAGTATGTGTCTTTCTTAGTTATCTCACTAGTGAGTTACTAGAATATTTAACAAACAAGTATCCCCCGACAGTCCCGAAAAGAACCCTTGAAGAAATGCTAGACAGACGACAGCCACGAGTAAGACCAACAATGAAAAGATGGATTGAAAGCTTCGACCGTCAATGTATTGCGTAACTATCTAAACAGCACAAGAAAAAGAGTGCCCAGTCGAGCCCTGGTTCATTCCCTCAGAAGGAGTGGCACAAATACATTCCGGTGTTAATATACAATCGCTTCTCTTGAGAAGGAAATTTTCTTAGAAAATGATTCCTACTTCATAATATGCAGAAAAATTGTAGTTAAAATTTTTTTAAGTCACTTCCACTACAATTTAAACCGAACCCCCCTCTCTCTTTTAAAATACAAATATATAGCGTTGATTATATTCCCCATGTGTTTTTTCGTTCCTTGATTTCATCAGCGTTTATTCAATTTACGGATACTAAGATGAAACAAGAGTGACACATGGTAAAATGCTTGGGGAATATATATAAATTGGCTACATGTTTGCAGTGGCGGATCCAGGGGGAGGGTGAGGGGGGCACACGCCCCCCCCTAAAGTAGTCTAAAGTAGTGTACTTTTCGCAAGATTACGTTAAATAAACTTGCTCCTAACGCAAGTTTATCGGATCAGCCTATGTTTCCCCCCCCCCCGAAAAATCATGGATCCGCCCCTGCATGTTTGCACATTGGGGAGTGGGAGTAAGCCATAGTGTTGACATTCTTTAGGGTCAAGAGCCAAAATTGTGCATTAATACTTATGTCCCGCGAGAATTAACGCGGAAATAAGCAGACTAAGTAATCTTGATAGTAATTTTCACTGGAGTCAGTTAGGACCTAGTATCGGTATTGTGTGTGTTTCCAATTTTAGAAAATTGTACTTGTGTATTATCCAGAACACATTCAAGACGTGAAGTTAGGTTATTCATGATAAGATGGTACTTCTATGTTAAACGCACTCTTTTATATAGTGCTAGTTTGGTTAATGCTAATGAAATACAATAGGATGAATGTATAATAGTTTAGAAACAAATTTGGACTATATATTCGCACAGTAGGGGTAGTGGAGGCAGTGGCGGATCCAGGGAGAGGGCGAGGGGGCGCTTGCCCCCTAACATAGTCCAAAAGTAGTATAATTTACTTAATTAACGCAAATTTGCGTTAATTAAACTTGCTCCTAACGTAAGTTTATCGGATCAACCTATTTTGCCCCCCCCTATAAAAATCCCGGATCCGCCCCTGGTGGAGGGTAAAGCATAGCGTATCTTAAATACGTAACGTAACCTAACCTAGGTACCTTTTTCTCCCCTAAACCCCCAAAAACAACAGTTTAAATATTGTCAACACATTGAAAACCACGCTAAGCATTCACTACTGTATAGCACTGTCTTGAATTAACCTATACAAAACGGGTTTTCTGTCGCGTCTCCAGTTTGACAGATATAAGAGTGCATAGAAGTACCGATATAATATACCAAAATATGATGAAAATGTAAGAATTTAGTAACAAAATAATAAAACCACAAAAAAATTATGGAAAACAGGCCGTCCAGAACGCATTATATTAAATACCTAACCAAAATACCAATACTATATACTAAATATTTAATTAAAATATACCTACATAGTAATTTATCTCATTGAGCCCCAGCTAATTATAACCGATTTAAAACAGACAAATCGATTTTTCTCAGATGAAACAGAGCAAACTTCTTGAATGTGTTCTAGATAATACACAAGTACCCAGGAAATTTTTTAAATTTATATTCCGAGGTATACAATCAACACGTCCAGTACTATACCCATGATATAGCTTGTCACATAAATTGCCTTATACTTAATAATTGTCAACTGTGTTAGACAATTCTCTTCCGGTATAATAATTGTGCAAAGAGGCGGCACTTTAATCTAAAAGTCAATTAGTATCAACAATAAGCCTGTAACTCTAATTTAACAACCATTATTAAATTCAGCATCAAAAATGTTGGTTATCATTATTATAAAATTAACTATGACAGCATTAACAACCTAACCATAAAATTCTCTTCATTACCGACTATCAAATCCGTCATTCAACAGTGGTAAACCATTATCCAAAATTTATGTACTAATCCCACCTTTGGCACCCATCTATAAAGTCTATTGTCATGCCAACAACTATTCAAAATAATTGCCTCAAAATAATATAGGCGGAACTTATTTTCAAAACAGCCAATGACAATGGAGCATATTATAAACAGTACCGCCCACAGTGTAAGAATATCCGCTAAGTGGTAGTCAAGTGAGCTTAGTATACACTTGTCTTTAGAGTTTCGAATTTCGAAGATTAAAACTGATCAGTGTTGACTTTGGACTAAACTGTGGTGGCAATAAAGGTATCATATTTAAAACTGTTATTTAAGACGGTTTTTGTCAACAGAAACCAGACTATACCGAAAAGGGGAATTGTCTTTATATGTGAAGTAAGTTGATATAGTGAAAACAAATACGTATGGAAATTTAATTCAGGCTCATGTCTTACAAGGCATAGGTTTAGTATCAATTCAGCGAGAGCCGAAAACATTTTTAACATACCTACGCCATAATAAAGCTGAAGCTGGTATCAATATACTATTAGACCTGTTTGGGAAGGAAACATCTTAAGAAAACAATTCCTACTTCATAATATAAGTAATGATTATACTTAGTCATTCCGAAAAGCCATGGGCGTACGTAGCTTCTTGTCTACGGGGGGGGGGGGGTCAGCCGATTCTGTGATGAAGGGTGTGGGGAAAGCTGAAGTTATATTGTCAGTTCACAAAACCTTACAATGCCATGGGCGTATTTAGCTTCTTGCCTAGAGGGGGGGTGCAGCCGATTCTGTGATGAAGGGTGGGGGGGGTGGAGCTGAATTTATATTGTCAGTTCACAAAACCTTACATTGCCAGCAAGTTCTATCATACCTATGAAATCTTTATTAATAAGTATTCACCAAAAATCATAAATAAGCTTCAGCATTAATCTTCTTGGATTAGAGCCAAATCTTTCCAAGACATTATGGATAATTGCTTCATGTTTGATTTTTATTTTCTAATTTTGGCTGTTTATTTCTAACTTTTTCAACCATCTAACTTTTATCAACTGCTTACCTTTTTTCAACCTTCTGCTTTTCATCTATCAGCTTTTTCAGCTATATCTAGCGTAAATTTGAAGTTCTAGGGGGGACGCAACACCCCCTGTCCCCTCCCCCCGTATGCCCATGCGAAAAGCACTTCACTTAACTTCGTTGGCGGATCCGGGTGGACCCTGGCCCCTCCTAGATTTTTTCTGGGACCTTCGTTCCGGTAAATTTCTTGGTGGCGCTATAATTTAGCTAGGATGAAAGTGGTAACTTTTATATGCTCTTTCATAATTCAATAGTCGCTTCTGGGGCAAATTGCATCTTGAGCCCTTAAAGAGGCCCCAAAGGTATTTTATATGAAGTATGAAAGAGCTTAAAAAACATCATACGATGTTTACACTTTCATCCTAGCTAAATTATATGGCTCATTGGAAATTTACCATGAACTTTACACCCCCCTCCCCACCCGCTAATGTGCAAATATATATCCTGAATTGGAATATTCCCTGAATTGTCGACCGCTGACTTTCGAATCGTAAAATTCAGCGCTATTTTTGTCGATGGCATTTCAAAAACTTGAAACGGTAGGAAAATGGTTTATATTTGAGCTGCCTAATCAATTAGGTTTGAATTGTTATAAATAAGTATTTTTGGAATATATTAATCTTGAACTACTTATTTATAAACTAGTAATACGTTTTTAACCACTTTTCAATAACTTAACTAGTGTTGATAACTTCTTTGTGTGGTTAAAAAAATGAAATACCTTGGAGCCCCTTTAAGGATTCAAGATGCACTTAGCCCCGGAAGCGATTATTGAATTATGAAAAAGGAAAAAAAAACATCAAATGCCGTTTTCACTTTCATCGTAGCTAAATTATAGCGCCACTTAGAAATTTACTCTCATTCCTTGTTTTTTCCACTCTTTTTAAAAAAATAAGTTTTTCAATTATCGGCGCCCTTGTCATATTGGGACTCCCCCCCCCCAAAAAAAAAGAAGAAAAATCATTTATTTGTGCCCTTGTCACATTACCCCCCCCCCCGCCAATATTTTGCTCTGGATTCGCTCCTGATTTACTTTACCCCTCCGCCTTAACATATAGCACAAAATATATTTTTTCCATGCATTTTTCCGTTTTTTGATTCCGTTAACGCTGCCTTAATTTATGGTATTAAGTTGAAACACAATAGTGACGCATGACAAAATACATTGGAAATATGTAATTTGGGCTGTATATTTGTACATTAGGATGGTTGGGGGTAAAGTAAGTTTATGTGCCTTCATGAACGGTTTTTTGCATGATTGATTTCGCATTTGTTATTAACCGAATTTTTCCGAACATTTTGTTGCCAAAAACATTTCTGTTGCTCAAATGCCAAGGCTTGACATTTTTTTGTAGTTTTACTGGACTATAAAGTCTCCAAAGAAACAAATCATGGAACGAAGGCTGGTTTTGTTCTGGTTCTTGGTTGCTGGCTGACTAGCTCGAAAAACTAAATCAGGTTTCGGTAAGTTTCAGGGAGGCAATGCAGAGGAACAAGTATTGAATTAGTAAAGCCATGGGGTAGAGCTACGAGATACTATGCTAGTAGAATATGACACTTTTCATTGTGACAGTCTAGGAGGGAAGTAATTTGTGTTGTTTTTTTTTCAATTTTTTTTAAAGTGAAAATACCCAAAAAGACATCCTCAATGAAAATACCAAAAAAGCTATTTCAAAATCGAAGGGGAGCAAATTTATGTTTTTATTCAATTTTATCAATGAACCCACAAATGATACCCTAAAAAGACATTTTAAATCAAGGTACAAAAAAAGTTATTTTCAAATCTAAGAAAGGGGCAAGTTCCCTCCTCCCTACTGACATCCCTGCATAATGGCCCAGTGGATGACAAAAGCTTAAAAACTTGTTAAATCAATCGAATTAAATATTTGGGAATGGATCTACAGCCTACTTTAGGTCTTAGAGTCGTCATATTTGTTCAATTGACTATCTACTGGGATTGGTATAAATAATCCAGGTATTTGATCAAGTTAATATTTCTATATTTTTCTTCTGCAATGTCTAACCCAATTTGTTGAAAATAATTTCGATTTTGAGATGAATACAAAATTTATGTAGCTGGTGGAGATGGAACAACTGCCCTCATAGAAAATCTTAGTACTTTTAAGATTTTCTCAAATTTTTTATGTTTTCATGTCATCATTACGTTTTCTTGGCTTTTTTTCCAATCACTATCACTCAAAAACAACTTTCTGCGAAATCTAAATGTATGCCTCAAAAGGATTTAAACCTTAAAAGATATGCTGTTTAAGCTTATCAGCATCCCTAGTCAAAAGCCAAATCCAAGATATTTCCCTGAACTCCATAAACCTGTTGAACCCATGCATCATCGATTATTTTTCTTTAGAATTCTTTCCTACTTGTAACACATCCCAATAGAAAGGTATCGAAAAAAAAAGTTTCTTGGACGGTTGTATGGACGGATGGATAATAAATAGACTTATCTATCAACAAGTGAAATGACATCATTTTTATACAATCTTAAAAAGGGCTTATGCCAGATTTGCCTCTCATTGACTCGGATTATCTGTCTTGGCTTTTTCTACAATTAAATAAAAAATACAAGTTTTTTTAACTAAAAGTAAGGAACGACGTTAAAAATTCAAACGAACAGAAATTATTCCGTATATGAAAGGGGCTGTCCCCTCCTCAACGCCTCGCTCTTTACGTTATAGTTCTTTATTGTTTAAAAAGAAAGAGTTGTTAGAAAGTCAACTTTTAGCGTAAAGAGTGAGGCGTTGAGGAGGGGAGAGCCCCTTTCATATACGTAATAATTTCTGTTCGTTTTAAGTTTTAACGTCGTTCCGTACTTTCAGTTAAAAAAAACTTGTTTTTTTTTTGAACGTTTTTGAATTAATGCAGGGTTTGATTTTGGCTCACCGTGCATGAATAATCAAAACAAAATTTGCATATTAATTTTACTTTTATTTGGTTAAATGGCTTTCTCGAAACTGTTTAGTTTTATTTACGAACGTTTTTATTAGTAATAAATATACGTAACTTAAGAATTAACTTACGTAACGAACTTCTATATTCATATATTTTTAATACGTATATTAGGGGGCTCGCCTACTAGTCAATACCTCGCTCGTTAAGCTAAAGTTCGAATTTTGTTCCAATTCTTTAAAAATGACCCCTTAATCACAAAGGCCGGTAATTAGAATAAATAGCTCTTATGAAAGTACTAAAAAATCTTTGGCTTAAAGAGCGAGGTACTGACTAGGGGGTGAACCCAATCATACACGTAATATTTTCTGTTCGTTTTAAGTTTTGATGTTGCTCCTTACTTTCAGTTGAAAAACTTGTTTTTTTTTTTTATTTAATTTCTGATCCTTTTTTTAAATAATGCTGGGAAATCCGGCTCCCCCTTCATAGCAATGTCCCTTCCCCCATGAAAACTTCCTTCGTGCAAAGATTCTCCCACATAACCCCAAACTCACCCACCCCCCTACTACCAGAAAAAATCCCCCCTGAAAACGACGTCTGTATACTTCCTAATAACCAATACTATATGTTAACATTGGGCAATGTTCATAACTTTCAGCCCTACCCCCGGGGACTTCTGGGGATTAAGTCATCCCAAGGACATATTTATCATATTTTCAACCATGCTGAACAAAATGGTTATCTCAAAATTTTGATCAGGTGACTTTGGGAAAAAATGAGCGTGGGAGGGGGCCTAGTTGCCCTCCATTTTTTTGGGTCACTTAAAAAGGGCACAAGAACTTTTAATTTCCGATCCAATGAGTCCTTACACGATATTTTAGGGCCACTGGGTCGATAAGATCACCCCTGGGAAAAAAAAACAAAAAAAAAACAACAAATAAACACGCATCCGTGATCTTTCTTCTGGCAAAAAATGCAAAGTTCCACATTTTTGTAGATAGGAGCTTGAAACCTCTACAGTAGGGTTCTTTGATACGCTGCATATGATTGTGTGATTTTCATCAAGGTTCTATAACTTCTAGGGGGTCTTTCCCCCTTTTTTTGAAAATCAGCCAAATTTTCTCAGGCACGTAACTTTTGATGGGTTGGAGTAAACTTGATGAAAGTTATGTATTTGAAATCAGCATTGAAATCTGATTCTTTTGATGTATATATTGGTATCAAAAACCCGTTTTCTAGAGTTTCGGTTACCATTGAGCCGGGTCACTCCTTACCACAGCATATATAATATAGCAGTAGGATCTTTCCCTATCTCAGCCATTATAAAAACCCGGACCGAGGTGCGATTGCTCCAGATAATGTATAAACCGGTATAAACATAAGCAACATTAGATCTTTTCACGGGTAGACAAGTCAGATCTCTCTTGAACGCGAAACTTGGCTTCAACATTGGAACACTAATTTTAAATTAATTTATTCCAATATATACATGAAAATCGGTAATTAGTATTGCAATGTTATTATTAGATGTTTTTAGGAATTAAAAATAGGTTTCGAAGTCTCAAGTTGGTTTCAAGGGCATTTTGAGAAAGTTTCTGCCAAAATACGTGTTCCAAGAATATTCTATAATAGGAGTTTTTCAGGCGTAAAGCCCCGTAAAATTTTGACTGCCACTAAAATGTGTGATGTCCTTCAATTTTCTAAAAACTCATTAAGAATTTTATGAAAAACACTTCTTAACAGATGTTTGGCATTTTCTTGGATAGGGCTATTGTGGCAACTTTTACCACAGCAACCAATAATTAGAGCTCAAGTCCTAAAATTGGTCTCAATCAGGAACCACCCTTATCGCTATCTAAATTCACAAAGTGCAAAGATTTTAAAACAGAGTTTTTTATTTTTTAAATTTCAGGAAATGTCTGCCCATTTAATGCGAAAACATTATTTTAAAACGAAACTAGTCTTATCTAGAAAATAAATATTGCAGAAAATAAATATTACTACGTGAAAAAAAAATGATAACACATCCAGTGGTGGATCCAGAGGGGGGGCGAGGGGTGCCCCCCCCCCCCTAATGTAGTCTAAAGTAGTGTAATTTACCTAATTAACGCAAGTTTACATTAATTAAACTTGCTTCTAACGTAAGTTTATTGGATCAACCTTTTTTGCGCCCCCCTCCCCTAAAAAAATTCTGGATCCGCCCCTGAAACCATCAGTTGAGGCCAATCAGTTGATTTCACTGTTTATAAATAACAGATTAAGTCATAATTTGTATATAAATTAAGTCATACCTGTGAGATGGGACACTTGCAAACCACTTGGCCGGCTCACCAAGTTTTTTTCTGCTTTCGCAATTACGAACAATGCACTTTGTAACCATTTCTCATTGATTGACGCAAACACACTAACCCGCTAATGCAGAAATAAGTGGGAAGAGCTTTTTGTTCACACCGAGAATGAAGAGCCAGAAATCATCTGCGGTAAACTTACTGCCTAATTATATAAACTGTGCTCCTTACCTACAGTTCGTTACCACGAATTGTTTGATTAGCCATGGCTTGATGCCCACAACTACTTGATTTTAATTAAATTAGTTGCCTCAAAAGAATTGAAAACCTCAAAAGTTATGTTGTTTAAGCTTATAAGCCTCCCTAGTCAAAAGCCGAATTCAAAATATTTCCCTGAACTCCATAAACTTGTTGAACCCATACATCATCGGTTATTGTTCTTTAGAATTCTTTCCTACCTGTAACACATCACAATAGAAAGGTATCGAACAAAATTGTTTTTTTTTTTATTACTGAACTCAAATGCCCGACAAGGAAGGGTGGGACTTTATTTGCGCGGAAGCAGCTGCGGTCTTAGGCCTCGTAATCTGGGAGGGGGGGACGTTATAACATAAGAGTGTAAAAATATAAAGCAAAAGGATTCAGATGTCAGAAAAACTCGGGGGCCGCTGCCCTTACACTCCTGTCCGGGCCTTGACCCGCCACTGTATGGAAGGACACGGGAGGGGGGATTTATTTACCAGGAAGGGCGGGAAAAAACTTTGAAAGTGTACAATTCAGCAATATTTGAAAATGCTAACTTTTTTCTGACCAAATATCCTTTTTTTGCCTTTTCCCAAGGCATAAATTTGCATTAAATAAAGAATAACAAATTTTTAACAAATATTTGATTCCATCTTAATTGATTTTTTATGAGCTTGTTTATTTCTTTGATTTTCTTTTTGTAGAATAGCAGAAATAAATAAGAAATATTTATTAAATAAGATATTAATTAAATATATTTATTAAATTATTTATAATTTAATTATTAAATTATTTATTAAATATTAAATATTTATTAAATATATAAATAAATAAGAAATAGCAGAAATAAATAAATAATGCCATTTTGAAATGGCAATCATCTATCCGAAGAAGAGAATATTTTCTTTTTTCTTCTTCTTTTCTAACTTTTGAAACTTTAAACAAACTACAGAAAGAAGATAAAATTAAATTTGGCTCGAATTTGAAAGTATCCTCTTTTATCCCTCCAATAAACAAAATAAAACTTAATTTATCTAAAAGATAATATGAAAAACTTAAAAAAAGATATAAAAAAGCATCAACGCCTAGAGTGATTAAAATTCGGGGACTCGCTGATCATGCAAATATCTAGCCAGAAATGGCATAATCGACACACCAAGGGGGTTTTCATGCCAATGTCTATCATCCTATATCAATATAGAATACTGCCCTACTCAATACTTCAGTTGGAATATGGGTGACCACAAGTTGGAGAGGTGGGTAATTTTCTTCTTCTTGAATTAGAAAGAAGTAAGTTCTTTCTGATTCACCAGTAACCGACTCCACGGCTTACCAGGAGTCGTGGAATTGGATTTAGCAACTTTTTACTGATCGAAGGTGTAGTGTGAGTCGCTTTATTGAAAATGCCAGTTGCCCTCCTTACCCATTAGCAAATTACGCCCCGTTTGAATAGCTGCTGAAAATTACTTTTCAATCCCCTAGGCAATTTTGGTTTAATGAAGAAACAAGGGTCAGTCCCACATAGCAGCGCTATTACTGGCGTGATTCTTAAGAAGCTTGCCGAGTCGTGCCGAGTACACATTCATACCATATCAAACAGTTCGTGGTAACGAACGGTAGGTAAGTAGCGACTCGGCTCAATAGTAACCGAAACTCTAAAAACTGCACTTTAATATCAGTAGATACATAAAAAAAATCACTTTATTATGCTGATTCTAAATATAAAAGATTCATAAGGTTCAGTATTACCCATCAAAAGTGACGAGCCTGAGGAAGTTTGCTGTATTTTTGAAAAAGGGAGAAACACCCCATAGAATTCAAGAAATCCTAATGAAAATCATGATATCATATTCAGCGGTATCAGAGTTCCCTACTGCAGAAGTTTCAAGCTCATATATGCAAAAATTGGAATTTTCCTATTTTCGCCAGAAGACAGATCATGGATGCGTGTTTATTTATTATTTTTTTTATTTTTTTTTGCTTTTTTGTCAGGATGATCGTATTGAAATAATGGTCCTAGAAGATCAGGGGAGGTCCATTCGAACGGAAATCCAAAGTTCTAGTGCCCTTTTTAAGTGACCGAAAATATTGGAGGGCGACTGGGCCCCCTCCCACGCCCATATGTTCCTCAAAGCTATCTGGTCAAAATATTGAGATATCCATTTTGTTTAGTATAAGTTGAAAGATCAAATAATTATGAAATCTGTAACTTATGGAATTCGACCATTGTTTACGTATAGTATTTGTTAGTGGGAAGCATACAAACACATTTTTTTTTGGGAGGGGGAGGTTGGGCTTGATTTCCGGGTTGAATTTTCCAGGGGAAATGATACACTGGGGGGACTTAACAGAATTACTATATGAAATTCTATTTAATTGTCTTGCATTCTCTTTGCCAATTTTTTCATGTGGAGATTTCCCGGGGGAATTATGCGGGGGCTATTTTACGCGTGTTTTGATTTCCAAGAAATAATTTCCACGGAAGGGAGCCTTTCTGGAGTGATCGAAAAACCGATTAGAGATTAAATTCTTATTCAAATTAAAGAATGCTAAGGAGAATTTTCAGGCTGAATCGTCTGCAAGCAATTTTACGGGAAGGGGGATTTTCAGAGAGTATGGAACTATCTGGAAGGAATTTGACGGAGGAGGAGATGCACCTTGCTTTGGATGAAATTTCCACCGAGGAGTTCTCCGTGAGGAGGAGGGTTACATAGAGGGTGAGCCAGATTTACCGGCATTACTTGAAAAAGGACGAGAAACTAAATAAAAACTAATTTTTTTCAAACTTAAAGTAAGGAGCAACGTTAAAACTTAAAACGAACAGAAATTATTCCATATATGATGTGTTGCCCACTCCTTAATTCATTGTTCTTTACGCTAAAGTTTATCTGTTTTGTAATACCGGCTAATGAAACACTGGGCCATTTAGTTAAAATAGGAAGCTTTTTTAAAAGTGCTAACAGCTTAAGCTTAAAGAGCAAGGTATTGAGGAGGGGGAAAGCCTTCATATACGGATCAAATGTGCCAAAATTAATATGCAAATTTCGTTTTAATTTTTCATATACGATGAGCCGAATTCGAACCTGCATTAGTTGAAAAATGTTAAGAAACTTAATAATAAAAAAAAAAAAAATTTAACTGAAAGTAAGGATCGGCAAACAATTTAAAACGAACAGAAATTATTCCGTATATGAAAGGGGCTGTCCCCTCCTCAACATCTCGCTCTTTACACTAAAGCTTGGCTCTTTGTCACAACTCTACTTTTTAAAACAATAGAAAACTTCAGCGTAAAATTTGCGAGGCGTTGAGGAAGGGACAGCCCCTTCCACATACGGAATACTTTCCGATCGTTTCAATTTTTAATTTGGCTCCTTACTTTCAGTTTAAAAAAAATGTGTTTTTATTTAATATTTTACCAAGGTTAACACGCCTCTGTGCTGCAATCAGTGGCGTAATTTTGCAAAAATCCTACGAAGGAGGGGCAAAGTTGGAGTCAATTTTTCCAAATCAACTGAAAATTGCAGCAAAAACTGAAAAATAAGCGATATAGTACCATACAGGTAAAAATATACTAAAGAAAACTGACCCATTTCTGTGGGTGCTTGAATTATGCAGACTGATCTTAATTTTGACAAGATTTCTGAAGAAACTAAATTTCAGCGGGATGAAGAGGGCAATATGGGGTCGGGGGGGGCATACAGAGGTTTGGGAGGGTCAGTTGCCCCCTACGTCATAGCAAATTACGCCCCTGGCAACAATAGGCTTCACAAATTCGGCACTTTGACAAAAATTTCACACAATTCATGCTACGCAAAACCTTTACCTGGTGCTGATAATCTCAGGCTATTGGACGCACATAGAAAAGATTCTGTCAAATGGACTCTAATCGGTATTAACTAAATTTTTTTTTTTTTTTTAACTGAAAAAAAAGGAGCGACATTAAAACTTAAAACGAACAGAAATTATTCCGTATATGAAAAGGGCTGTCCCCTCCTCAATGCCTCAATCTTTACGCTGAAGTTTGACTCTGTCTTACAACTTTATTTTTTAAAACAATAAAAAACTTTAGCGCAAAGAGCGAGGCGTTGAGGAGGGGACAGCTCCTTTCATATACGGAATAATTTCTGTTCGTTTTAAGTTTTAATGTCGCTACTTACTTGCAGTTAAAAAAACTTGTTTTTTTAGTTAATCTCTGAACGTTTTTGAATTAATTCAGCTTTGATTTTGGCCCACCGTATATGAATAATTAAAACGAAATTGGCTTATTAATTTTCATTTTTTTGGCTAATTGGCTTTCTCGAAATTTTGTTCTGACGTAACTTACGAATTAACTTACGTAACAAATTTCTATATTCTTATGTTTTTATACGTATATTAGGGGGTTCACTCCCTAGTCAGTACCTCGCTCTTTACACCAAAGTTCGAATTTTGTTCGAATCACAAACCCCTAAATCACAAAGGCCGGTTAATTAGAATAGATAGCTATTTTGAAAGTACTTAGAACAAACTTTAGCGTAAAGAGCGAGGTATTGACTAGGGGACGAACCCTATCATATACGTAATAATTTCTGTTCGTTTTAAGTTTTAATATTGCTCCTTACTTTCAGTTGAAAAAAAAACTTGTTTTTTTATTTAATTTCTGATCGTTTATTAAATAATGCTGGGAAATCTGGCACCCCCTTCACGGAAATGTCCCTTCCCCCAAGGAAATATCCTCCATGGAAAGATCCACCCTCATAACCCTTACTCCAACCCCGACCCCCCACTAGAAAATAATTCCTCCTGAAAACGCCTGTATACTTCCCCATAACCAATACTATATGTAAAGAATGGGCAAAGTTTATAACTTGCAGCCCTCCCCCCAGAAACTGTGGGGGATTAAGTCATCCTTAAAGCCATATTAATTAGATATTTGACTATGCTGAACAAAATGGCTATCTCAAAATTTTGATTGGGTGACTTCGGGGAAAAAATGAGCGTGGGAGGGGGCCAAGTTTCCCTCCAATTATTTTGGTCACTTAAAAAGGGCACTAGAACTTTTAATTTCCGTTCGAATGATCCCCTCACGATATTCTAGGACTACTGGATCAATATGATCACCCCTGGGAAAATCAGAAAAAAAAACAAACAAATAACCACGCATCCGTGATCTTTCTTCTGGCAAAAAATACAAAATTCCACATTTTTGCAGATAGGAGCTTGAAACCTCTAAAGCAGGGTTCTTTGATACGCTGAATCTGATGGTGTAGTTTTCATTAAAGTTCTATGACTTTTAGGGGTTGTTTCCCCTCTTTCTGAAAATAAGGAAAATGCTGTCAATCGCGTAGTTTTTGATAGGTGAGACTAAACTTAATGAAACTTATGTATTTTAAATCAGCATAACAATTTATTTCTTTTGATGTATTTATTGGTATCAAAATTCCGTTTTTTAGAGTTTCGGTTACTATTGAGCCGGGTCGCCCCTTACTTACAGTTCGTTACCACAAACTGTTTGATTATCACCGTAATCCGCTAGTTCTAGAAGAAAAGATAAACCAAAGGAGAAGACATCAGTGCTACCATATGTTAAAAAAATACAATTCCTATTGATTTTCGAGGGACTTTAAATACCCAAATTGGGGTTTTCGACTTTCGTGATAACAGTAGCCTAGATATATTTTCTATTTCACACCATGATAATGGGGCCACGAGTTGAAGGAAATCATCTAGCTAAAAGCGGTCACCAAAACATGATTTCGCTCGACGGTCGATCACGGAATTCGATTAAGCTTGATAACCCAGCAATTCTGATTTGGGTTATGAAATCGACAGTATGGATAAGATTCTTGAGTAACCGATTCTGGACAGGTTATTGAGTCTCAGTTTTATTTGGGCCCCTCCAAGTTTTAAAAATGTTAGTGGTTCGAATTAACTGGTAATTTTTTTGGAAGGGAGGGGGTTAGAATTTACATATGCTAGATGAAATGAATATACGTTCTAATGAGTTTAAAGACTGGTGTTTCGAATTAAAATAAAACAAAACTGATTTGATTTCACACTAATTGAAGCTTGTATACGAACTGCCATACTTCTGTGAAATCTATTGCCTCCAGATAGGGACGTAATTTTCAATGGGGCAGAGGGGGCAACCAACCCTCCTAGACCTTAGTTTGGCCCCCCTACCAGACCCCAGTTTACCCCCCCCCCCTCCCCAATTGAAATCAAGTTTCTCCAAAAATCTTGTAAAAACTAAGGTAAGCTTGCATAATTGAAGCATCCACAAAAACGGGTCAGTTTTCTTTAGTACATCTTTACCTATTTTGTTACTAAATGGCTCATTTTTCAGTTTTCACTGTCATTTTCGCTTGGTTTGGGAAAATTAGCTCCAAGTTCGGCTCCGTCCCCCAGAAATTTGACGACATTACGCCACTGCCTCCAGGCCCATTCCCATATGCCTGTTACCCTGTCTCTGACTTTGCTTTGGGGTCTCTGTCCATGCCTTTCCTTTGCTGTGCTGGAAGTTCACAGCGTCTTGTTGTTGGACAGTTAGGATTTTCTCTCCTTTGCTTGAAGCAAAAAAAGTCGGGGTAAAATAACAACACATGTTTTGAAGTTGTGAAATTCTGAAATATAGTTATTTTGCTGCTGGGTTGAAACTCCAGCTACTGAAGCGAGGAGTTGAAAAAAAAAGTTTCTGAAAAAAATTATAAAAGATAATTAGATAACCTTCCTCATTCTAGCACATAAAACCAGACTGATGATGTCAGATTTAGCATCACATTTTCTACCGTCTGTTGGTGGCATGATGGGTAATATGATGGGTGGGATGTCGTCAATGATGCCACAGATGGCGACGCACCACCAATCCCAAAACATTCACAGTCAAGGAGCCAGTTCAATGATGCCGTCCTTCGGTTTTACCCAAGAACAAGTTGCGTGTGTTTGCGAGGTAATATATAGATATATTTGGTTTGCTGTATCATCGTAAAGGCGAATCAGAGGGGGCAAAATGGGACATATCAGTTATGTTTTTTTTTTTACCAGGTCATGTCTCATGGAAGGAGTTGGAAAGAGGTGGAAAGTTCCAATAATAGAAGTTGAAAGTAGGAGTTAAAAGTGAATGGAGAGCAACCAGCCTCCCTCCCTCACCCCTTTAGCTGCCACTCAAAATTGTTCAAAATTTTAACAGAGCCGTTTTATTCAAAATAGCCAAAGTGTCTGGAATATTTCAGAAACGGCTAAGGGTAATAAGTTGAAAGTTGTTGACATATTAAGGGGGATATTAAACCAAATCAGGTTGAGAGAGCACTTTCTCGAAGTTAAAACTAGAATATCAGCAGATTGGTTTAAGTTTTAATGTGGATAAAACTGTAGCTGTCGGTTTCAACCTCAAAGGATACTCTGATAAATCCCTCCAACTTACTGAAACTTGTATCCCCTCTCTAAAAGCCTTGTTTACCTGGGAATGCCCATTGGAAATTCAATTAAGGAAACTATTAAGCTTGCCATCCGAAATCTTGAAAAAAAGAACAAGGATAGCTTATGCATCACTTGTCTCTAACGTTACACACCTTAGTCGTTTTCATCTTTCTAAAATTTATAATAGTCTAACTGTGCTTCATCTTCTTGCTCTGTCTCCTATTTGGCAACTTTTTCCTGCTTAAAAAAAAATTGTTCACCGGATTTATTTTAAATTCATTCGTTAAATTTGCTAAATTCCTTTTACATATGCCCCCTTGGACTAGTAACTCTTTTTTTGTTCCAAAAATTTAAACTCATTTTTCCTTCCACAATTATTGATAAAAGAGCGAAAGATTTTAAATCTTCCGCCAGTAAACTAAGTGTATAAGTTTTGTTCGCTTTTCTTTTTTCCCCCTTATAAATAAAAACAACAAGTTTTTTAAACTGAAAGTAAGGAGTGACATTAAAACTTAAAACGAACAGAAATCATTCCCTATATGAAAGGGGCTGTCCCCTCCTCAACGCCTCGCTCTTTACGCTAAAGTTTTTTATTGTTTAACAAAAATAGAGTTGTGAGACAGAGTCAAACTTTAGCGTAAAGAGCGAGGTGTTGAGGAGGGGACAGCCCCTTTCATGTACGGAATAATTTCTGTTCGTTTTAAGTTTTAATGTCGCTTCTTACTTTCAGTTTAAAAAACTAGTTTTTTTTATTTAATTTCTGATCGTTTTTTAGTTAATTTAGCTTTTATTTTGGCTGACCGTCATTGATTAAGTAAACAAAATTTGCATAAAAATTTTACTTTTCTTTTGCTAAATGGCTGTCTCTAAATTTGGTTCTGACGTAATTTACAAATTAACTTACGTAACGAACTTCTATATTCGTATATTTTTCTTCTGGCAAAAAATACAAAGTTGCAGATCTTTGCAGATATGAGCTTGAAACCTATGTAATAGGATTTTCTGATACGCTGAATCTGACGGTGTGATTTTATTAAAATTCTTTCACTTGTAGGGGATGTTTCCCCCCTCTTTAAAAAATCAGGTAAATTTTTTCAGGCTTGTAGCCTTTGATGAGTAACACTAAACTTAATTAAATTTACATATTTTGAATCAGCATAATATGCCGATTCTTTTGATACATTTATTGACATCAAAATTCCGTTTTTAAAAGTTTCGATTACTATTGAGCCGTATCGCTTGTTTTATTTATTGTTTTTTTGTATTACGTATATATTATTACCTATATGAAGGGGTATCGCCTTAGTCAATACCACGCTCTTTACGTTAAAAGTTAAAAAAAAATTTAATTCACCAACCCCTGAATCACAAAAGCCGTTTAATTAGAATAGATAGCTCTTTTGAAAGCATAAAAAAAAACTGTGGCGTAAAAAGCAATGTATTGACTTGGGGGAGAACCCCCTCACATACGTAATAATTTCTGTTCGTTTTAAGTTCTAATGTTGCTTCTTACTTTCAGTAGGAAAAACTTGTTTTTTTTATTTAATATCTGAACGTTTTTTAAATAGTGCTTAGAATTCCGGCGCCCCCTTCATAAAAAAGTCCCTTACCCCAAAGAAACATCCTCCACGTAAAGATTCTCCCGAGTAACCCCCTCCTCCAGCCCCCCCCCCCCACCAGAAAAAAATCCTTCCTGAAAATGTCTGTAGGTTATACTTCACAATAACCAATACAATATGTAAGGAATGGGCAAAGTTCATAAATTGCAGCCCTTCCCCTGGGAACTGTGGGGGATTAAGTCATCCTAAAAGACATATTTATAATATTTTCGACTATGCTGAACAAAATGACTATTCAAAATTTTAATTGGGGGACATTGGGAAAAAAATGAGCGTGACAAGTATCCTATCTGCCTTCCATTTTTTTGGTCACTTAAAAAGTATAATAACACATTTAATTTCCATTCTAATGAATCCTTTTAAGATATTCTGGGACAACTGGGTCGATTTGATTATCCCTGGGGAAAAGAAAAAAAAACGACAAAAAAACAAAAAAAACACAAATAAACACGCATCCGTGATCTTTCTTCTGGCAAAAAATGGAAAATTCCACATTTTTGTAGATAGGAGCTTAAAACCTCTACAGTAGAGTTCTCTGATACGCTGAATATGATGGTGTAATTTTCATTGAGGTTCTATAACTTTTAGGGGGTATTTCCCCCATTTTTCGAAAATCAGCCAAATTTTCGCAGGAGCGTAACTTTTGATGGGTAAGATTAAACTTGATGAAACTTATATATTTGAAATCAGAATTAAAATCTATTTCTTTTGATGTATCTATTGGTATCAAAATTCCGTTTTTTAGAGTTTTGGTTACCATTGAGCCGGGTCGCTCCTTACTTACAGTTCGTTACCACGAACTGTTTGATGTACTCTGTCATTTAGGGGATCTCAGCCCTTTTTGTTTTGACAGGTTATAAATAAATTGAATCGAAATCAAAAGGCATTAGGCCTATGTATATCTCTGTTGTGACAAGAGCGTATATGGAATATCTTAGGAACTTCTGAGGGCCTTAAGTTGAAACTATCAGAAAATGTGTAGAGGGATTTTGAACTAAATCGTAAGGGGTTAAATTATAACGGGCATCCAGGTTTGCACAAGGACGCATCTAAAATGTCTCGGTAACAATTAAGGGTATTTAGTTAAGGTTCAAGCAATGCTGAGGGGGACGTTGAATCAAATCAAAAGTCTCTTTGCGCATTCAGGTGATCAAAAAGATTCATTTGTACGGGAGAGAGGCTTGGGTAAGGTCTTCATGTGTTGGGATGGCTCCGTGTGTTGTGGTGTCGTCACAAAAACGACGCAGAGAGCTTGCAAGGCTGCCTCCCATGTCATTTATGTAGAAAATGAAAGGCATAGGTCCCAAGATACTACTCTTGGGTACGCCTGCCTTAATTGGATAGTCGTGGGAAGTGAACCCGTCAAGAACAGCCTAAAGTTAACGACAGGAAAGAAAGCTATCACTTATAGCAGACGCCCTCAGAAACCAAAAGTATAAAATTTATTTAGTAGGCCACACTCTCTCGAAAGCAGAGTGATTTCGAATGACGTATGTCGTATCTTTTTGTTTGAGGTTCAATCCTCTCCTGGTGTTCGGCCGCTAGGCAGTTGAGCGTTGAATGCTTCCGGGGGAATCCATATTGGCAGTCACCTAAAAGGTCATTGGCTCACTGGATACACTCTGTTCATCCAGGTTGTCAAAAGAGCGTATATGCAGCGTTATTTCACGGACGGCTAGGGGTATTCATTTGAAACTTTTAGGGAATGATTGGAGGGAGGGGCAGTTGAACTAAATCAAAAGATCCTATGGGGGCTCAGGTTGCCAAAGAGCATTTATGTAATATCTCAGGAATAGCTGCAATATACCTAATGTGTCTAAGGAACAGCTAAAGGCAGTAAGTTGAATATTTCATCGAACGTTGAGGAACACTTTCAGCTAAATTGGAACACACTGTGTTCGTCTGAGTTGTCTGAAGGGGGTATCTATAACATTTTAGAGAAGGCTGAGGGTAATAGCTAGAAACTTTCAGGGAATGTTGAGGAAGGATGTTGACAAAAATCATAACACAGTAAGTGTAGGCTATCCAGTCTGTTAAAAGGGTGTATTTGCAATATTCTAGGAAAGACTATGGTCATTATGCTGAGAATTTTAGGGCATACTGAGGAGGATCTTAAACTAAACCAAAACACGTAAAATATGTTCAGGTTGTCAAAAGCGCGTATTTACAATATCAGAGTAAAAGACTGAGGGCACCAAGTTGGAGCCTTTAGTGAATCACAGAAATAAGACACTATGCACAACTATTTTGTCAAAAGGATGTTTTTCAATATCTCACGAACGGCTAAGGGTATTACGTTGAAGCTTTTCGGGAATGTTGGCGGCTAAACTAAATCATAAGACAATCTGTAGTGTATACATCCAGGTTGTCAAAAGAACGTATCAGTAATATCTGACTGACGGCCAAGGGTATTAAGTGGACAAATTTAGAGAATGTTTGAAGGGAAGGGGGAGTCAAACTAAATAAAATAAAAAAATCTGTGGATCCAGTATTCCAATGTTCTTATTTGTCGTATCAAGTTGGAACCTTCAGGGTATGTTGAGGGGCATGTCGAACTAAATCGAACTACACTTTATGCATCCTGGATGTCAAAGGTTCGTATTCGCAGTAAATCAGGAATAGATAAGGGTATTTGGTTGAAACAATCATGGAATGTTGGTGGATGAAAAAGCAAAAGACACTATGTTCATCCATGTTGTCAATGCGGCGTATCTGCAATATCTCAGGAATAACTAAATATATTAGATTTAACCTTTCTGGGAATATGAGGGGGATTTTAAAAAAAATCAAAACTCACCACGTGCATCAATGTTATCAAAAGGACGTATCTGCTGTATCCCAGGAATGGCTTAGGGTAATAAGTTTAAACTTTCAAAGAGTCTTTAAGGAAATGTTGAGCTGCATCTAAACACACAATGTCCATCTAGGTTGTTAAAAGACCCTATTTGCTATATCTTAGACATTCTAAAAGGGATGGACTAGCAGTTTAAGGGACCCAGCTGAATTCTTGAGGGAGTATTGGACGGGGAGCATGGGTGCCCATAAGCTGATTTTTTTTTGGGGGGGGGCTTACCTGGTCTAATCGGCACTTCCAATGCTGTATAGTAGAAATCTCAAAACAAAACTATAAAATATAAGGCAGCATCATTCAGCCTCCCTCCCCCCTCATATGGGCGCCCATGACGGGAAGTTCAAGCACATTAAAAAATTTTAACTTGGACGACAACTGTTTTTAGAATTTGCTGTAAAATTTTGTCCAAAATGTAAATAGCAAGCTAAAACCTTCATAAGAAAAACAGAAAAAAAGTGGAAAACCTTCACATTTATTCCTTTCATTAACCAATTAAAAAATACAACAAACACTCGCGTTTCCCTGACAACATTTTTGTATAGAATATACAAAAACATTTCCCTTGCAAGAAGCCTCTAAAAGCAACATAAAGAGCTACATTAAACCAAAGATAAAGTCAACTAATGATTCAAGCGTAAATCCGGGCATAAATCAATAACTAAATGAAACCCAAAACGAATAGAATCTATAAAAAATAAAGTCAAACCTAATACGAATAGCAATTACCTAAAGCAGGAGTAGGGCTAGTGCCCACTAATTCTTCATGAAAAAAGAACGTCATTTTCGCTTAACTAAAAAAAGTAAATATTTAAAACATTTCTCTGTTGTAAGATTAAAAACTCAAAATTTTCAGGAATGAATATCAACACATACTGTACTGCCAATTCACATTTGGTTAATGCTTTTCAGTAATCTTGGTCATTATGGCAATTTTTGTTCTTTTTTATAATTGATGTAGCGAAAAATAAAAACTCACTGCTAGAAATAAAAACCACTTTGAACAATAATTGTTATGCTTTCGTCCTGGTATTTAGAAAGCATTGAAGGCGTTAGTCCTACTCTTGTTTGTGGTAATTTTTGTTAGTTTTAGGTTTGACTTGATTATTGATTGCATGGGCGTAGGAAGGGGGGCAGGGGGGGTGCAGCCCCCCCCCCCCATAGACCTTAAAATTTATATTAGATATGGCTTAAAATCAATAGGGTTTGTAAAAAGCTTTTTATAAAACTCCATCACACTATCGACTGCCCCCCCCCCCCTAGACAATATGCTGCCTAATCCTGCGTACGCCCATGATTGATTGTAATTTCTTTCTGTTTTGTGTTTTATTTATTAACCCTTTCAGTCACGAATTTTAGCCTGGAAGGTCAAAATTATGAGAGTAGCGAAAGTCAACCATGTGATGGATAAGTACTTACCAGGAATTTTTTCAGATTTTTTTCTGAACGTCTTCTTTCTTTTCCACCATGTACTTGAGCAAGGACAGTGTGACCAAATTTATTCAAATACAGTATAAAACCAATGAAAAACTGAGACTTCAAATATAGTACAAAAAACGAGAAACTGAATTGACAATGATCCTTTTACGTTTCTTTAGGTTTGTGAAACTGTGCGAAACAGTTTCGCGATTCTTCCAGGCAAAGTGGGACGTTGCACTTGGTACACATGAACCTAGTCTTCATGATACAGGGGGCATTTTTACACCTGTTTTGGGCGGCAAATTTTTCTGGCCAATGAGCAAAGGAATCTTTCTTCACGGCGGAGCAGGGCCTACGAAATTTGAGTTTTCGTTTCCTACGATTTTCGGCAACCGAGTCTTCTTCATCACTCTCCTCCTCTTCGCTTGAAGGAAGAGATCTGGGTCGGCCTCTTCTTCTAGGAGTGTCTTCAGACATAATGAGAGTCTCTGCTATGTCGAGTCGGAAGGTGAACGAATCGACAATGTTCTTTTGTCTCATATTCTGTGCCTTGCAAATCTCGACATATTCAAGCCAACTGTTGACTACAGCAAGATCGATCAAATGGAATACGAGTCTCAAAGTCCATTTTTTTGATCGAATGAGGGTCCTATAGTAGGATACCATCTGGTCAAGCTTATCAACCCCACCCATACTCAGGTTATAAGCCGCAATAGCTTCCGGCTGCGTCACTTGTACCTCTGTCTTCGTTTTCTTACACCACTTCATCACGTTTTTTACGTTGCCGCTTCCAATCATGTTAGAAGCGACTATCACCGATCTACAGTCCATCCACTTGATCAGACATACTTCTCCACTCACTAGCTCGTGGAACGCCCCCTTCCTTTCTTTTTCAGAGACGTATCAGATTCCAACTTTGCGCCAAGAACTCTATTCGCTCTGATCGTGCCGGTGCCATACATACTTTTCCGTTCAAGCTCTTCAAGGAGCGGAATACTCGTAAAAAAGTTGTCAAAGAATATTTTCGTATGCGGGCGAAGCTGGACGCGACCAGCAAGAGCTAGTACCATTCCAGGTCCCAGTCCGAACTGCTTCTGCTCTTCCGTCAGGATAGTTTTCTTACCCTGGTAAACATCAAAAGTGAGTATGATGCCGTTACTGTTACAAAGCATAAAGATTTTTATGCCCCACGGTGTTGGCTTCCCCCTGATATACTGTTTTATGTCCAATGCACCGGTGTACGGCACCATTTGCTCGTCGACTGATACATACTCAGAAGGTACGATGCTTTCTGTCTTTTTCAGGACCCGGTCTATAACCGGACGAACCTTCCATACGCGATCGGTGTTCTCCGGGTCTTTAGAGAGGATATCTACCAGATGAAACAAATTTCGGAGACGCAAAAACCTATTGAAGTTCATGGCGTCTGCTATTAGAGGTATCCGAGTCCGACTACCCCAGTACATGCGATACCTTGGGAATTTAAAAGCACTCATCGCTATATGAATACCTATGAACCTTCTTATTTCAGAGGCTGTTGTACCCAAACTTGAGCCGGTTTTCTGTACAGAATAAAGATTGGTCATCTCGGCGGCTAACTCATAAAATTCACTATCAAGATATTCTTTGAAGTAGTCTATAGGCTCCTCGGGACCAAGTGGCGGCGGCGCCGGGTCGGCATTGTTGATAACTTTCGAGAAGATCGCATTCTTCCATACGAGTCTGCGTTTTCGATTTTTCGGAGGCGGGGGAGGAGCGGCTCATCATCCTCAACTTCCGATAATGAATCTTCATCCGTATCGTGTGGCTGCGATAGATTTACTGACGCCCAATCTTCACCTTCGTCATCTGAGTTTGGTAGGTCCGATAACTCTGAAAGGTCTGAGTCGATCGCGTCCAAGACATTCAGTATGTCAGCGTGACGAACTCGACGTGGTCGATCATTGGATGGACCTGGAAAAGAAGATAGTGAGTCGCTTTTACAGAAAAGCGACTTGACAGGAAAAAGTTATAACTGATGTTTTCAAATAATACTACCAAAAGTATGTTCCTCTGACTGTACCATATATGCTGCTATTGAACTAGAAAAGTTAGTATCAAGTCACACTGTCCTTACCCAAGAACACGCTACTTCGAAAAAATCTGCGGCATCTATCCAACGCACTAGCAAGGTAAACTTTTTTAATAGATGGGGTAACTAACTGAAAAGGACAAATGAACCCCTTTTTTCGCGTATTTTCATGGTAAATCTGGTAAAAAAAATGCATGAAAGCATACCTGGTAGATCCATTCTTTCGAGTACGGATGTGCAACAACTTCAAAATACTGCTAAAAATCAGAATTTAGCATCATCGGTTTGAAACTTCGCCAGTGTCTTTTCGCATTACTTATTATTATGGAGCGCATACTCGAGTATCGCTGCCATCTACAGGGTCCAAGAAGACCAAGCGAAGCTGTGATGTTCTCATGTGAGAACATGGTGACTGAAAGGGTTAATTGAAAGAGACTTATTTTTGTTTACAGCTTGAAATAATATTTTCCTTTAATTCTTCTCGTTCTTGGTCTAATGTAGCTATTAACTTTTCGTTGAAAATCTTCTTTTATGGAAAGCTTTTCTAAAGAGGTTTTCTAAATGGCTAAAAAGAAAAAACGGGTACTGATGCATTATGCGGACACGGCTACATACTGTATGTGGAATGTCAAACGGGAAATGCTACAGTCAAATAGGATTAATATATAATAGTTTAGAAACAAATTTGGGCTATATATTTGCACATTAAGGGGGGGGGGTTAAAGCATACCATATATTAAATACCTAACCTAACGTAACCTAGGTACCGTCCCGCCCCCCCGAAACCCCAAAAAATAACAGCTTAAATATTGTAATCTCAATGAAAACCGCGCTTTGCATTCCACTCTAACAACTGTTTTAATACCGGGTATCTGTATCTCCCGTTTGACTGTAGCATTTCCCGTTTGACATTCCACATACAGTATATAGCGGTGTCCGCATAATGCAATAGTACCGAAAAATGTAAATTTGGCTGTCCGGTTCAAAGGAAAGCACATGGTCTGTGAGGTATTTACAGGCAATAAACTAAGCGATGAAAACCTTTCTTTCTCATTAAGTTACATGATAAAATACAAATGGTGTTTACAAGAACCAGGCCTAGTAAAACATCTTAGTGGATTCAATCAACTCCTTGTCAATAACAGTCTCACTTCCTCATATCTGCATTTAGTGTCATCACATTGATAAACAAACATAACGAGTTCAGTTGGCCAGTTTATTTATTTAGCAGGATTGTGCAATATAACTATAGAAACCTGTTCTGTATTCTCAAGCTTTGCGTTGAGAAAAAAAAGCGTCTGGCCATAAATCCCCATAACCCTGCATGCAATTTTTGCTTAGTATAAATTCCAGGGGTTGCGCATTATGTGCTACAAGCCAATGGAGGATCTAGATCAAACTTTGGGGGCGGGTGAATGTGATAAGGGCGCCAATAATTGACCAAATTGACTAACTTATTTTAAAAAAGAGAAAACAAAATGAGGGCATCATAATTTTTTTTTGGGGGGGGGGCGGGGACACTATCTCCGCCACCCTCCCCTGGTTTCGCCCCTACTGCAAGCACAAACAATTCAAATTATGATAAAGCTAGTTGAATAGCTTCTTGCTTTCTTGGAAAGCAGTTGAGTTTGGTGAATGAGTCTCTTAGGAATGAATCCAGGGCTCAAAATATGCCCTGGGAAGGTATTGTCAAGCTATTGTTTCAACCCTGTTCTTATTTTAGGGCTCAGATGATTGGGTACATGACAGGTTTTGCCTAAATTTTGACGAAAAATTTTTAACATAAATTTTAGTTTCTCAGTATCTTTTTCATTAGCTCTAGTTTCTGGAAATGCAATTGCTATTAGGCCACTTTAGCAGAATTTTAAGCCATATCAAGTGTTGTTTTCTAAGTTAATAATTATATTTACTAAAATTAAAACCCTTATAAATCAGGATGTAGCAAAGTAATTTAAGCTCGAATCACTTCCCCTGTGTCCTATTTTAGCAGTAGATCTGTTTCTCAAGATTTCATGTTAAACATATATATTATAAAAGCTCATCAAAGATAACTGCCCTTTGGAGGGGGGGGGGGGGGGTGGAGGCAGCTGCTTCATTATAATTTCCCAGGGATCATTTAGGCTCTGGATCCATTCTGAGAGTTTATCTCACCTAATCGAACTACTGTTGATGATTGAAAAAAAGTCCCTCGTCTTGAATTTTACCCAAATCATAAGACTTTTGACTACACTTAGTCCTATTGACAATTAAAAATGTGCATGCCATCTCGCAATAATGTATAGTACTAAGAGACTTAAAAATTCAAATTCTTTAAGTTCTTTCTTTTAGCTTCAACTTACAGATTTATTTTATTTTTCTGACAAAAAAATATTCAAATTCACCTGGGCATGCTTTTGTAACACAGTAGAAGCTTCCCCTACCTCTAGACAAAATGCATATGCTCGTAATACGTACCAGCACATTTCTTGCGAAAGTACATGTTTTCCTAAAATCGCTAGGTACATCCCCTTTTTCTAAAATCCTATTCATAATCTTTAGTAGCTTATTTCTAACGTGATAACACCCTTAGTTAAGAAACTCATTTGAAAATGAATAGGCCGGACCATCAAACGAGACTAAACATATCTGAGCAGCTAAAGCAAAGGGCATTGAAATGAACCCACTTTGCAGAAAATAATTTTTTAACCCTTACCTGCTAGAAACATCTATATACAGTGCAACATCCGTTTTCCAGGTATTGCAGCAGAGTGGAAATATTGAAAGACTTGCAAGATTTTTGTGGTCTTTACCCGCCTGTGAACATTTGCACAAAAATGAAAGTGTCTTAAAAGCTAAGGCTGTAGTGGCTTTCCACAGAGGAAATTTTAAGGAATTATATAAACTTTTGGAAAGTAATCAGTTTTCAACGCACAATCATCCAAAGCTTCAAGCACTATGGCTTAAAGTAAGTTCTTTATCATGTACTTATCCGTTTATTTTTAACAAAAGAACGCTTTAAAAAGACTGTGCTGTTTCTGTTTCTGATGCACCATAGCTTTCCCAAATCAAAAACTTACTATGTAAATATCTCTCTGTTTCGAACTATATATATTTTATATTTCCATTCGGGCCGAGATCTCATTAGGTAAAGCTATAGAAATTTTTGACGCCCCCACTTTGTTTTCTCTTTATTAAAAGCCAGTGTGTATCCAAGTATATCCTGCACGTATGCAAGAGGCTCTTGGTACCGGGCCCTCTCTAATCATGAATTTTTAATAATTTTTGGCACTTTTTATTCGAACTTTTTAATTATTTTTTTTCTTTGCTATCCCCTACCCTCTTAAAAAAAACTCCTGTATACGTGATTGATATGTCATTTTTGGTATAATGCAATAAATCAATACTAAAATTTATTGCAACTTGTTTTTTAGGGGGGGGGGGAGAATCACTTCAGTTAATTTCCTTTCATTGTTTCCTTGGAAATCTTAGAAATTAAAATTTTTCGATAGTTCGTTTAAGCTCTCTAACATTGTTGCTAGATTACCTTGGAATATTCTAGTCCAAATAGAAAACTCAGTAGCCCAATTCTTTTTAATTTTCATTAAATCAGGCTAATGGCTATAAATTTATAGGACAGAACTCAAGTTTTACTAACACAACGGGTGAAAACTTTCCCAGCCTTACAACACTGTTACCCATTATTATGTTTGTTCCCAAATTAAACAAAAAAATATGAGGGGGTTCGTACGTAAAGTATTTAAGTACTAATTAAAATTCAAAATGATAAAAGAATAAAATATTAAGATAATAAGCCCTATTTTAGAATGATTTACAGGAACAAGGGAACAAGGAACAATTTTATATCCCAGAACATTGGTATGCCAAAAAAATGAAGCCAGAGTCTACCAACATTCTTTACATAACACGCAATACTTAAGGACATTCGATACCTCAAAAATTGTTTTGCAAGCCTTAGTGTTGGTTGATCGTCTCAAAGACAAAGTGTTCATTAGCGAATTCTCTTAGGGGATTGGCTATCATTAAAATATGTCGAGAAATTGTGGTTTAACTGATAAACTTGAATAAAAAGACGATGAACTTTACTTCCATTCTGTCGACTAGTTATTTAGTCAAATCGGGTCGCAACACAGGAAACTCTCAAAGAGGTGAAATTACTCAAATGAAAATTCCTTTGAATTATTTTATTTCATTTTCCTAGGAGGTATGCTAGAACACCTTTAGGGACTGCCTATTTTTGAACTTCAAAAAGAGAATTTTGCTCGCTTACTTGAATCTTTCACCCAAGCTCTATAAGCCATGACAAGACCATCGAATCAATTCTAAATAGTTTGGCCACTCAAACCAAAAAAGTTTACAATGGATGAGATAGAGTCAGGGCTGTATCCGGGATTTTCTTCTGGGGGGGGGGCAATATTTTTCGAGGGAGGTTTACAAAGAAAATTTTTAAAAACGCATCAGAAATTTGTTACTATGCACTTCTGTTACGTTTTTACGAGTCAGAAAAAAATTTCAGGGGGGCCCAAACCCCGTAACCCACCTGGATACGGTTTCTAAACTGACCATATCTGCTAAAATAAGTATCATTCCAATAATCTTGTTTTGGAGCAAAATATATAGCTTTCGTTGATTGTTTCCGTCTCTGGAAAACGATTGGAGAAGGAAAATTCCTTTGTAGTTTATAATACTGTTGGTCATTTTCCAAAAAGGATTTTTTTTTTTTTGGCGTAATTGAATAGCATAAAAAAAGAAACGAAATAAAACTTCTAGCACTGAAAATAAACTTCCAAGCCAAGCGAATAGTGTAATAACAGTTCTGGGTAGAACATCGAGTTTTATCTTTGGGTTTGAATTTTTGTAATCCCTACACTTATCAAAACAGGCTACCTGATTTCAATAGAATTCTTTGAAATGGGAAAGCCTTTCTCTCCTTTATGCCCATTAAGGTTTGGACTCGTTCAGGGCTGGAAAAAGGGTGATTAGAACGATTGGGCCCAATTGGGCCCCGCACCGCCGTGAAAATGAACAATCGAGTTTCGAAATTATGAAATGTTCTTAACAATTTCAGTAAGCGTTGCTTCTGGAGTGAGGTCACTTTCCAGGCTAAAACCAATAAAAAAAATATGTAATATCAACAATAAATCAAGATAGACTAAATAGTTTAGCAATCATGTTGACTGAAATTGAAGACACAAGGAAAATATATTTTAAAACTATTTTAGAAGCATTTACAGGACAAAAATTTAGAAACTTGTAAATTCATATGCACATATTCATTGATATAAATTTCAAAAGGCATTTTCGGCAGTTTCATAATATCCAGGGGATACAAACATAAATTAAAGTTTGCACAAAATGAGTACAAAAAAGAACAAAAGAGGACAAAACCATAAGCTCAAAATGAACAAACCGGACCATCAAATCAGTGGCGGATCCAGGGGGCGAGGGGGGCACGCCCCCTAGCGTAGTCTAAAGTAGTGTAATTTACTTAATTAACCCAAGTTCGCGTTAATTAAACTTGCTCCTAACGCAAGTTTATCGGATCAACCTATTTTGCACCCCCCTTAAAATTTTTGGTCGGATAAACCTATTTTGTGCCCCCACTCTAAAAAAAAATCCTGGATCCGCCCCTGCATCAAATGAGACAAGATCAAGAGAACGACCTGAGTAATGTGAATGTACAACGGGTGACAATAAACAACCTAGACCATCAAAAGTGACACGACCAATCCAAGCAACTAAGACAAAAGACACTGAAAAAATGTCTGAAGCAATGATATAGGAAAACAAAAATCAAAGAGATATATAGCTTAAATATTAGCAAAACCAACAATTAGAACAAGTCAAAAACGAAATTGAAGAATATAGAAATATGCAATTAAAAGATACGTTGCGGCGAGAATCACAACGACTCAAAAACGAAAGTGAAGAACCAAAAAATATGTGGTTACAGGAGATGCGACAATGAGGATCAGAACGAATCAAAATAAAAACGAAGAACAGAGAAATGTTTGAATTCAGAGAAATGAACAGAGAAGAGTTTACAAGAGAGAACTCCTGTGAATTCAAAAGTGTCATAAACGACAGTGAAGAACAAAGAACTGTGCTGTTAATGAACAACGACAATCAGAACGAATCAAAAATGAAAGTGCAGAAAAAAAAAGGCACTTGTATAGATAATGGTACATACTCGAGAACGAACCGGTTTTATCTTTCTGTGTTAAGTGACAATTAGCTGACGCTCAGTGGAAAGCAAGTGACGGGTGACAGAATTCATTGGACTTGTATAGTTTGGGCTATATATTTGCACATTGGGCATTAAGGGTGTGGGTAAAGCATTTGGACAGCGTGAAGTTAGAAAACAGTTCTTACTTCATAATATGCAGAATATCTGTAGCTAACACAAACATATATATATATATATATATATATATATATATATATATATATATATATATATATATATATATATATATATATATATATATATATATATATATATATATATATATATATATATATATATATATATATATATATATATATATATATATATATATATATATATATATATATATATATATATATATATATATATATATATATATATATATATATATATATATATATATATATATATATATATATATATATAATATATATATATGCACGGCAGGCTTCTATATATGGATTCTCATTGTCTCTTATCTTCTAACCGTTGACAGTTTGGACATTTGCTGTCTTTTCATATTGCGATTTTTTCAAAGATAATTGATTATTAAAGCAAGTCTGATTTTTAACAACGATATCTACTAAGCTTCAAACTTTTGGTTTTCTTTTTTAAGGTTTTTGAATTGTTGTAATTCCTTGTTAAAATATATACAAATATTTTTGTAATAACCAGCCGCTAGGCCTCGGTACTTGGCACGCGGCAGGTTTCTATGTATAGATTCTCATTGTCGCTTGTCTTCTAGCCCCAGAAAATCCGCTGTCTTTTCATACTGATGTCTTTTCAAAGATATTTGATTATTAAAGCAAGTCCGATTTCTAACAACGAATTCTACTAAGCTTCACACTTTTGGTTTTCTTTTTTAAGATTTTTAAATTGCTGTAATCCCTTGTTAAAATATATGCAAATATTTTTGCAATAACCAGTTATTGGCTCTTTACGCAATTTAATATCTTTTCTTACTGTTGTCTTTTTAAAGATGTTTGATTATTGAAGCTAGTCTGATTTCTAACAACGATATGCACTAAGCTTCAAAGTTTTGGTTTTCTTTTCTTAGGGTTTTGAATTGTTGTAATCCCTTGTCAAAATAGAGAATCAGCATTTGCAATAATTGCAAAATTTCGTTTTTTCAGTTTTCCTACCATGGACGCCCATAAGTTGAATTTTAAGGGGGGCGGAGGGGGGGGGGCCGGAGCCTCCTCTGCCCCCCATATGGGTGCTCATGCTGCCTATTGACATTATATAACTGGTTGCATTTAGAAAGGTTTTCTTTTTTAAGGTTTTTGAATTACTGTAATATGTTGTTAAAAATCCATACATAGAAGCCTGACTGTAAAGTTACCTTTTTGTTGGGTTTCTTCAAGTTCAATATCTGAAATATTTCTTGCCTCTTTTCTCCAATAACAAATCAATTACAATTACATTTCCATTTACATCTCCTTAAAAAGCAAACTATTCAAAAAACGATTTCCACCTAAACAATTTTGACAACACTGTCGTATTTACTATCCATACATCTAAGCGAAGCTTTAGGCCAACAGGACAATATGAAGTGATTAAAGATAGGAACTTATGATTCTCCTAATTAATATAAACTTTTAAAATAATACAAACAGTTACCCTTGTGGTGGTGAAGTAGAGCTAACCGTTCCAACCGATCGGGAGTTACAGGTTCAACCCGCACGCCTCTAGGGAAAATACATCTATAGAACTAAACATTTAATTTTTAATGTTACTATTTTTTTATTGTTTCTAATATGTAAATATTTCATGTGCAATTTTGCCTGCATCATAGAAACTAAAAATAATAAAATTTCTACTGAGGCAAATAGGACGTATGTATGCTTTTCGGGTGTATTCATAAATATGACGTCACTCACATGAATCTTTTTTTCCAAAATTGAGGTTCGTAACGAATTTTATCAAACTTCTGGCCGATATAGATCGTTTCTTAGGCAATATATTTTGTTGGCGTTGATGATTGTGATGACGTTGTTCTTAAATCATAATTCATCATAGATTATTACGTATATTAGGGGGGGGGGGGGTTCGCTCCCCAAGTCAATACCTCGCTCTTTATGCAAAAGTTCGAATTTTGTTCCAATTCTTTAAGAATGACCCCTTACCACAAAGGTCGTTTAATTAGAAGAGATAGCTCTTTTGAAAGTACTAAAAACAATTAGTGTAAAGATCGAGGTATTGACTAGAGGGCGAACCCTCTAATATACGTAATAATCCTTGTTCGTTTTAAGTTCGATGTTGCTCGTTAGTTTCAGTTGGAAAAACTTTTGCTGGGAAATCCGGTGCCCCTTGATAGCAATGTATCTTCCCCCATGGAAATATCCTCCCACGTAACCCCCGACCCCTCCAATACCAGAAAAAGTCTCTTCTGAAAACGTCTGTATGCTTACCAATAACCAATACTACATGTAAACAATGGGCAAAGTTCATTACTTGTAGCCTTTCCCCCGGGGACTGGAGCGGCGGAGGGGGCCTAATTGCCCTATACTTTTTGGTCACTTAAAAAGGGCAATAGAACTTTTAATTTCCGTTCGACTGAGCGCTTCCGGGGTATTCTAGGACCGCTGGGTCGATGCAATCATCCCTGGAAAAAAAATAAAAATAAACACGTATCCGTGATCTTTCTTCTCCCAAAAAATACAAAATTCCACATTTTTGCAGATAGGAGCTTGAAACCTCTACAGTAGTGTTCTCTGATATGCTGAATCTGATGGTGTGACTTTCATTAAGATTATATGACTTTTAGGGGGTGTTTCTCTCTTTTTTCCAAAATAGGGCAAATCCTCTCAGGCTCGTAACTTTTGATGGGTAATATTAAACTTGATGAAACCTATATATTTGAAATCAGCATAAAAACTGATTATTTTGACGTATCAATTAGTATCAAAATTCTGTTTTTTAGAGTTTCAGTTACTATTGAGGTCGCTCCTTACTGACAGTTCGTTGCCACGAACTGTTTGATGATTATTTTTAGTGACTTTTTTCTTGCTTAGTAATTTATTTTGTCTAGTGATTTTTAAATTCCGTTTTTTGGTTTAATTTTAAGTTTCTTAGAAGAAGGCCAAAATTGAAACAAGAACAGCACATAAACGATGCTTACTATGTCTGCTTTCCTACTAATGTGCTGTAGGTTTTCCGTTGATCCACAAGAATTATTATTGTAATTATTGCCCTAAGTTCAATAATTATTGCCCTAAGAAATTATTGCCCTAGTTCAAAAGAAAAAAAAAGATAAAGTACGATAAAATATTAAACCTTTTTCATTCAATCTCGTTTACATGAACTATCGGATCTAAGTGATTTCAATCATTAGGCCCAGAGGTGTCAAGTGTGGGGGACAACCCTATAGTATTTCGGGTGACTTGGTAAAAAAAAAAGACTAGTCGTTATATCACGACGAAAGTGTTTCACTAGCTCATTAATAAAATTGAAAAAAATGAGAAAAAAACAGTGCTATGATAAGATGCCTCAAACCCTGAGCTCTTGATAATGGTTATGAATTACAGTGGTAGGCTATAGACAGCCAAACACAAGGGGTGATTCTATAAGAAATTTCGAATTCGGTAGCAAAAGGCTAATGTTGAGAAACAGGCTTGTATAGGCCTAATATTAGGGGCCAGTTTTACCAATTATCGATTTTAAAGCAAAAAAAAAAAAAATTAACGACAGATAATAGAATGTCAAGCTTACAGGCCAATCCAGTATAGATAAGATGCTGTGAAGTGGTTTCGCAGCGCATATTTGTCTCTTATTATTCTAGTTCTTTACATGCATTATTTGCATTCAACTTTTTTCTAAATTTCACTTACCCAGTAAACCCCCCCTTAATAAATTCATGTGTTTGATTCATGCACTATGCACATTCATGCACTATGATGATACCATTTGACAACAACAAGGTCAAACGGCAAATAATAGCCTACAACAATGTCAAATTCTTAAACGTATGACTTCTGCATGGATAGTAGTAATGGATCTATATATTTGACGAGTGATTTCATTTGACCAGTGATTTCAGGGGTGTTATACTCCATATACACCATATACACAGTAAGGTATCAATTAGTATCACGAGTGATTGCGTAATATGCCTTACAAGGGCCAGTCACCTATTGCAATGAACGGTACTTGCCCTACCAGACGGGTTTTCTAATGTGACACTCATTTTTTTTTTTGGAGGTCAAACATAGAGAGAGCGGCGGTCACACTAACTTGATGGGTAGTTGGATTCGAATAAAAGGAGTACTTTTAATTGTAGTTCTTATTAGTAGGAGAATAGATTTCAGATAGATACTATTTTCTATGAGAGGATATTAGCGGAGAAAAAAAAATGAGTGGTGCATTTACACCATTGAAGATTAATGATGGAAACGACAGCAGCACCGGCAATTATAAACGAGTAGTCAATGTAGTCGTGGAAATATCCGCTGACTTTAGCCTATATCTTTAATGGGACATTATATATTCAAGATACGTGATATCATTCAGCAAGTTTAAGCAGGAGGAGCAACTATGTTTTGCTGGAAAAGTGAATATTCCCCATATAAATAAACTTCGGTCAGCATTAGATGTTCTATCGAAATATATTGATGAGAACAAAATGCATCAGTGAATATTATTATTGCAATTATGTTCAATAAAAATGTTTCTAAATCAATGGTATTTTTTCTTTCTATAGTAGACTAGCGTATATTTTCTAGAGTACAAAAAGAAATTCTGATTAGTCTGAAGTTGGTTGTGAGAGAGTTAGGACTCTAAAAAATGGATAGATTCGAGAAAGATCGAATCATAAGGAATCTACTTCTTATGGAAAAACGTTTGATTCTAGACGTTGATTTTCTAGAGTTGTCTATTCAAAGGAAGATATTTTCTTGGGGAATGCTTGTCGATATAATGAAAACTGATTCTCCATCATTAGACTAGTGTATTAAGCTTCTACATTGTGGTCCAACTGCATTTACACAATTTATTGATATGTTGATCACGACACGACAAAATAATATTGTGGATATGCTTTTAAACATTAGTTTAGAAATTTATGACCTTTTCATCAGAAAGATGTTTCTCAAGGATGCTTTACTCCTCTCTCTCTCTCTCTATCTCAGACAATTTTTGTTGTTACTAGCTGAGTTTCATTGTGGTAGTGAGAGTGTCAACACATGACAAAATGTTCCATACATGTCCGTTATGTATGTACACACTGGGCAGCTGGCCATCATCATGTGAGAATTGCACAATGATTGAGGAGTATGATGAAAAGTGTAGATTATGCAACCCGTGTAAATTGCATAGAGGATATGCAGTACAAATTAAAGGTTGTAATTCCTGTCTTGAGGAGGTGTGTGACTCTCATCCTAGAGGCCACCTATGCTCCAATTGTCATTATGATAAATGTAATCAGTGGGAGAACACATATCCCGGTATGATTGGAAAGAATCCTGACCGTGATTTTAGTTTATTGCTACGAGATTGGTATCGTCGTGGTTTTAGATTGTTCTGGGGGGAGGAACCGGGTCAACGATTCAACTGTTGGAACAGAAAAAGAATATGGTTTCTACGTCATCATTTTGAAGACACAGGGTTTTATGATTATAAGACCACTGATTTTTATTTCGCTGTGACGGAATGTAATTCGACACTTGAGGACACTGTTTGTAAAATTGCTTCAAATAAGCAAATTGAAACATGTGAATTCTATAGAATGAATGAGAATAGTATCATTGACTATACAAAGAGATATGACAAGAGTGAAGTCACACTCTACTGTAGAAAATGTGACCCTGACATTGCAGTACATCAGGATCAGTACACTGTGAATTCAGATAATCTATCTGCACTAGTTGTTGTCGACAAATACCTAGTAGTGGATGAAATCTAAAGAGTAAAAAAGTCATTTTATCATGTATATAATTTTTTTTTTATCAATAAACAATTTCACATACATCTTTAGAACATTTTATTCTTAGGGCACTAAAATAGATATTAAATACACTTGTAAGTATTTTCTCCACTATTAAATCGTTCAATTGAGGTAAGTCAACGTAGATGTCGAGAAAATGCTTGTATTTTTAGCCAAGACATCTGAATATGAACAAGAGTACTGCATGAAAGCCACATGTCCTAGTTGTCAAATCCCTTACTTTTCGTCGATTCTTAATAATGATCTTTCCCCTGCTGTCAGTATGGAGCGTAGAATTTATATGACAGACCAAGAGGATAAAAAAATTCAATATTCTTCGCTGTTTGAAAGATGCATAACCAATGACCGGTCTTCAAAGTCGATGGACTGCTATTAACAATGATTAGGGTATTGCTAACACTTGGAATTTTTTCACTGAAGTCTGAAGGTATGCAATAGGACTTGTAGTGGGACATGTATGGATCCATACTAAATACGTCGATTATTTGGTTTGTATTCATGGTGCTAGGTCTAGTAGAACACTGCCGTCGGGGGTAATTTCCCAATAGGTTTCAAATTGACTTAGTGATATTAGCGTGATACTTACGGTCAGAGCATTGGAAAATGTACACTCTAAACGTACATTCCCTGTTCGTACTATGGTCATATCCTGTGTGCCAGACAAATCCAAAACAATAACCCCATGATTTTTTGAAAACATTGAATCGGTTAATCCATTTTCAAATAGTTGAGATTCATGATCTAGGGATTGAATGGTCAACTCTTACAGAGTTATATAGTATTATTTGTAAAATTATAGAGTGTAAAGTGGAATACCATTCCCTTTGCACACAAGGCTAAATAGACCGAAAAAATTAAAATCATGGGGGTATTCAGTCCAGGATCCAACGGCACTGCCACTCTTCACAAAGACCAAAGCCAATTTTGATGGGATTTCTCCATTGACAAATGATGAATCGATATAGCTACGAGAGCCGGTGGCAATGTTACATTGATTAGTCATCGTATGGTGAACTAGAAGTTTACGGTTGTTGCCATTGGCTCTTAGTTATTCCACAGCCAATACAACAGAGCTCATAACTTGTTGTTTTCGGACGTGGAGAATTGCCGATGTGATAATGACATTTGCAACTGGTGCTGCAGGAAGTGTTTTTCCAAAATGAAATTTGATGGGGCCATCTGTAGCTTTATGTCAATCTTGACATTGGGGGGTAGCCATTGGGATATATTGAATATCTCATGATTTAATTTTCCAACTAAATGATGCTCCTGGGTCACTGCAGTAGTCAAGTCACCGTGAGTATCAACACCTGATCTATATTCATAGCCTAAAGATTGTCCTTTCAACTCCTTGTAAGCCTTTGGTGTCATCATCATAAATTGTATTTAGCTTGCATAGTTTGATAAATTATTGCTAGTGCTCACAAATGTTTCATTAATAAACACATTAATTGGTTTGAATAGGTTGTGTAGAATACAGTTTTCATAGGAGAGACCATCGCCGGCATTTGGAGATGTATTATCTGACTTTTTCTTCACCATAACATTTAAATCAATAAATGTTGACGACAAATCAATGAAATAGTCTTCATTGGAAAATATTTGAAAGTGTATATTTTCCGAGAGGGGTTGTTGGGGGGTGAAAATGTTCATAGTAGCCATACTTGACACTGACATCAACATTTTCAGCATTGAATAGATTTAATGATGAGCTAATTGATGGATATGATTCCTTGTGGGGGAGATGTTGATCCTTCTTAAGAGAAGAAGAAATCTTTCTTTGATCTAAGAATGTTTTTCTTTTTCTTCTTCTTCTTCTGCTTATTGGACTTCCTTATTTTATTCCTCAGAGTCCCTGTTGATGTTCTTTGCTTCCTGCCTGGGTGGAGACTGATGAGTGAAAGACGCGCACACATCCTTTTCAATCCCTCCCCATTTTGTCGAGATTTTAGCTGCTCACCAGTGGTTCTTGCTGAAGATCTAATATTTTCCTTAAAATTCTCCTTAAAATTCTTGCCCGACCACCAGTCCTGTAGTGTGGAGGCAGCAAAATTTGATGCAGCAGGTACAAGATATTTTCTGGCAAGGGGTAGTGCAGAACGAAATAGCCTAGCAAACCAGCTACCAAGACCATAGCCAGACATTGTAGTACGCCCCTTGTAGTAGTCCAATCCATTGCCTATTTGATGTGGACTCAAAGCACCAACATAACAATCGATATCGGGACAGACAAATGGAATTCTCCTATTGTTTATTTTAGGTGATTGTACTGTCGTTGACAATGGGTCGAAAATGACATGTAATCACTGCTAAGCCTTTTGTTATTGCTAGAGGATCACCCAATTCACTGTTTAGTGTTAACCCACAGACTTCCAAATAGGAAGTGTTTACAGGAACATACTTAATATACTGTATATTTTAGTGACGAACAAGTTCTTGATTGGTTTTTCGTTCAAGATTTCGTCGGAGGGGAACATTTGAATTACCAACTCTCGATGTTTCCACAAAGGATGCATTGAGAAATATACAAGAGTCCGAGGTGAAACCAGGTTGATAATCAGCCAAAATAACTTGATTCATCCCGTAAACGGTGTCAGCATTTTTCCCATTGATCATATTCTGTTTAAAGCCAAGAACATCACTCAGATTATCATTGAGAATAATTATTTCAGTGTCAAGAGGTGAGGTAATGTAAATCCTATCGTGTTCCAATGAATAATTAAAATGGAATTTACCATTCCTACGATATGAGATTTTTCTATTGATTGCACGACACAAATCCCCCATATTATCGTATTCAGTTTGTTTAAATTTGGCAGTGTGATATTGGATAGATTTAAGTACTTCGACCCATTTCAAGACAGTATTGTTCAATCATGTTATAGTATCATCGATTAGTATAGCCTTTATATCATAGATGAGATCCTTTATTTGGAGATCATATGCATTTTTGAGAATACAGTCGACAGGAGCCACTGCATGCGCACTAGCCAATTTGATAGTGGGGGAGAGTTTTGTCCAAAAATCACTTGTCGTATTCAAGTCATTGTAGAGAGGATCGGAAACGTTGGACATGAAAGTTACATAGAAATCATTGGGCATTGTCAATATCTTCAACACCGATCCAAGAATCAAAATCAGAGTTGTATCCTAGCCACCGAACAAGTAACTGTTTCTTACTCCTGCGAGTACTCGTTTTAATATGTTTTCAATTTGATAGATTTCACTAGCATTTCTAACTTTTTGTAGTTCATACTCATAAAACCCGCAGAGGATCTTTTCATCTCTGGTATCACGCTCGCGATAAGTTAAGTTTTTGTTGACTACGGTTTTTGCCACTTTAAAAAGCTCCGTGAACCCCGAATAAGACCCCCTTTGGAACAAATCACTTGTTCTTTTACTTCGAACAGTATCGCCAACGTACGATTTATTTTTAATACTTTTGAGAGTTGTGACATTAGAATATTGCTTAAGGCAGGTCATAATTATGTCGTAATCACGAAGATGAAGTTCCGTTGGTCTAGAGTTGGAGATTAATTAATGAGGTTGTTGATTATAAGTCAACATGATTGTATCAAGATCATGAATAAAAGACGGTGTATTTTTTAATGTAAAATATCTGGAAATTAAAAGCCTAATAGCTCTGATCAATCTGTCGGCCAACGCAGCCTTTATAGGACTATGACCATGATAGAACAGTCGACTATATTTCTCTATTACTTTTGCAATATGTGGATTAAAAAATTCACTACCGAAATCAGTTTGAATTTTTTTATACGAATCCTGTTAGAGAATACTTCCAAAAGCCTGAACAACTTCAACACATCTCTTTGATCGCAATGGAATTGCATATGCATAGCGACTATAAACACTGATTGCATGTAGCATGTACATGTATGGGGTATTGTGACACCCTTGAAGCTCATCTAGAGTCAGGAGTTCTGCTTGCATTGTTTGCAATGGGTAAAAGGATTTAGTTTTTCGATATTGATTGGCACGAAGTCTATGATTTCTATGCAGAGTGTAACTTGATTCATTTTGTAGATAGTCTTGTACACTTTTAGTGTGAACACCAGTGACTTTGGAAAGAGTGGTGGGGGAACTTAAACTCCCCGCCTCACCAATATATTCATAAGCACCTTTCAGAACTTCAACCATTTTGAACGTAAACACTTTGTGTAACGTCGACTACCCTTTTGTATACGGGCCGTTGGTGTTGATATTGATGATCACTTGGTATGTCTTTAATTTTTTCTAGATACAAATGGTTCGCTAGTATTTTCCAACATTGATTTGAAATCTTATTCTTCAAGTTCATTTTTTAAGGGTGTCAATGCTTATGATGATGATGATGATGATGATGCATATTCATTAAATCTTTTTTGAGTTTTTCTATTGATAATGAGACTTTTGTGGAAGTTTAATGTATTTAGAAAGTTGTATAGATGATTGTCAAATGATAAGAGTAAATTAAGATTAGTGGCAGTGTCATAGATTAAATCAAGTAGATTATGTCTATTGTCCTGAATTATTATCCCTGTGCCATTGCTCTCAACTTGAATGTGATCTTGACCACTTTCGAAGATATATGCTAAGAGTCGTGCAATTTTTTCAAGTTATTAGTGGGAGCTTAGGTCTACAATTTTAGATAAAAATTTATACAATTCCTCCTCCTTCTTTAATTGTGTTCCAGAAGCAGAATCCTGAGGAGATGATTCTTTTTTGGGATCAACAGCACCAGCAGCAAAGGGCTTCGACCGATAGGACTTGTGTTTGTCCCCTCGGCGAAGTGCATCTTGAAGTAAAAGCAGTTTTTTATCATCCTCAATATTTTCGTTGTCAAGGAATTTACTCAGATTGTTCTCAAGATTTTCCAAGGGTGAGAAAGTTATCTATATGTAGACCAATATTTAGGGTTTTGCAATTATTTTTCTAATAACCACAGTTTTAAAGTCATATAACCATTCATAGTAAAAGCGTGACTAAGCACTAACCTACCTGAAGAAATCATTTTTTTTTGTAATCATTTACTTTATTTTTAGAGGCCAATGTACGTACAATGGAACGATGTTGCTTTGCCTGTTGCTAAACTACTTCTGGCACTTTAACATTACCCTCGGTCAAATTTAAACAAAGTTTGGATATTAGATTAAGGAAATCATTGTCAATACAGTGTTTGAGTATTGCTTTCCTAAGCGGAGGTTTTGAAGTGCTTAGAACTGAAAACAAATGTCTATTTTCATGTAGTTTCTTCAGTGTCATGATAGCAACTAATAGATATTTGTAGTGTTCACGGGGAGATATACTGTAATTTCACTGTCAAAAATATCTGTGACTACACGCAGATCCTCGGGTGTATTTTGATTAAGATCCAATAGGATGTAGCCGTAGGGTTTATTAATTGTCTGATTGTATGCTGTGAGCAGAAATTTGGGGGCGCCTGCATAGATTTGTTTATTGAGAGTTATTAGCGAGCTAGAATCACAAACAACTCTGTAGATGATATAGTAGGTGCAGTTCAATGCAAGTGTTCGCACACATTTGCTCTGACGAAAGAGATTGTGTAGAACCAGAGTAGCGGAAATTTGTTCATGATGAGAGCGAACAGTGAACAGTTGTAGCAGTTCATGGGAACATTATTCAACAGATTCAGCCAGATTGTCAGTGATCAACCAAGAGTTTGATTAAATAATGCTGAAAATATCAAGTTCCTGTATGAACTGAATCTGCACCAAACCCGCCGTGGAAGCAATTGTTTGTATTTTATCGTATAACCTCCGCCAAATACTGTAACAGTAGTCGATTTTTTTCGGCTTTACAACAAACATTAAATCACAATTTTTAATTATTTTAGTTAAGAGTGTTGTTTTGCCCGACGTTGATGGTCCACACAGAACGATCTGAATGGTGTTTTAAATTGATACATGTTCCCTTCAACAGTTCACCTGGACAACTAACTGTAGACTATGGCTGTCTAATGACTAAATAATTTCCCTATTACTACTCCGTTCAAGAATAATAATTAGAAGAAGAAGAAGACGAATAAAGAATAATATTTTCTTTTATTATATACATAATTTAGGTAACAATACTTTTAAAAAAATACTACATTGAAAAAGGCACATTAAACATAAATAAAAAAAAAATACACTTTTTTAATTTATTTATAATAAAAAAATACAACATTTACATAACCACTAGAAAAAAAAAACACTTAAATAAATACACTTTTTTTTTATTAAAAAAAAAAATACAACATTTATTGGACTAATGCACTTGTGAAATAATATCATACAATTTTATTTACATTTTAAATTTTGGAGTCCCCCCTCCCCCCGGGGGCGGCCACTGCGGCGGCCGGGGGCGGTAAGCACCGGGCACCGGGAGCGGGGCCCCGCTGTGGCGGGCCCGGGCCGGGGCTGGCATTAAATAGTGGAAACTGGTCTGCCTTGCACACACACACACATTGAAAATTGTTTGTGATAAAGAAAAAAAAATACCTAATTGCCCAAAAAACCCTCCCACCCAATTTATATTTTTTTTTTTGTGAATTTAAGTTAATTTTTCTATAACGAGTTGTTTTATTTACTATATAAAATAAAAAAGGGCTGAAATTAAATAATTAACGTTTGGTAGTACCTTAACACCAACCACAAGTACAAAGACTTTTTCCGATATGGTAGACATGGCGTTTTTCTTAACTCTAAATGTGTAGTTTTTAAATTGTAAAGAGCGAATCGCCATGACTTTCGCCCTTGGCACTAAACTACGTTCCACACAGTTTCTATACACACTCATGTCGAAATTATTTTTTACAAAGTGTGTAGGTACCCCCTTGCAAACTTGTTTGATATCCTTGCCGTGCGTTTCCACACAGTATACCTTCGGACCAGGAAACACACCAATGGATATCAGATCGCTACCCGTTTCAGATTTTAGCATTAACAATTGATTTGGGGCCTGGCGTTTCACTAGCTCCGGGTAGAGAGATTCGTCCCAGTTAGTGTAGTCCATTCGTGAGCTAATGTACTCGCCATTTTCCAAATCATTCAATAGATTTTCAGTTTTGACTTTTAACAGGAGTGAATCAGTGTCCCCGTAGTACAATTGAACTTGTCCCTCAATTGGCCACTGTAACTTGCATACATTATAATAAAATGACAACAAGAGTTTCTTGGATATTTCAGTTATTGCACTTCCAACTGTGATATTTTTATTTAATACAGTGTTTCTTTTCTTGCGATGTAGGAGAACCATATTGGAGTCTATGATTGTGAACGATGTGAAGTTTGGATCCGCAATGACTCGAGCACAATCTTTGGGGTTGGTTACAATGTCACATCGACTTCTCTTTCGTACGCTTTCGTACATTTTACCGAAAGCTGAGTTCAAAATGAATTCACAGACTTCTTTTTCAACCTATATTTTCGCTTCTGAATGCTTACTGACGAAAGTGTCAATAAACTTTTCTGTTCAGGAGATTTGATAAAAATGGATGGTTCTATGAAGCTTTGTGACTCTGAAACGATTGGACATCATTCATTTCAATAGAATGTGATGTACAACAATATTATGTTTCGGGTTAACGCCAGCAATAAGGTTTTGCTTTGAAGGTATCCAGTGCATACTCCCATCTTCTATTAAAGATGAATTGTAGGGGCTCAGAGAGTCCCTACCCACCGGTCTATTTATGCACGAAAAAACAAAGTCTTTTACCGAGTCATGGATTTCCATCGGTATTTCACCGTCAATTTCAAAAAACCATCCCTGTGCCCCATTCTCCTCAACACTGGCAATGTCGGGGAGATTCGAAGCACATGGATTGTCAAGCCATTTATAATGGCCACACGGCAAACAGTAGTGAGACATTGCCGATGGGTAAAGAGAATTCATATCCAAAAACACTGCGTCCGACTTTTCATCGGTGTGCTTTCCACTCGGATCAGTTTTCATGATACGATCCCCGTGAAAAACATACCCATCCCTCATTGATCTCTCTACAAACAGATGCTGATCCACATCGGCGGTCAGACCTATTTCTTCTTTGCTGATTTTAAGTATCAAGTCCATCACCAAATGGGGAGTGGAAAAATAATAACCTCGATCCAACCCAAATTCCCCATAGATTTTATCCGTATTTTTGCACACAATGTCCAGAAGAGTGAGTATGTCACTGGCCAAGTATAGTTTACAATAATCCCACCCATTTTTACACCCGCCCTTTACCCAAACCCTCTTAGCAAATTCATAGTCGCTAGTGGTGCACTCACTCTCAGTAAGAAAATTATAAAAAGCTTCAATGGGCGGTAGTGACACCTCATCTAGCCTCGAGCCAGAGTTGTAATAATCATATGGATATATACCCTTACACGTTAATAAATCAAACATTTCATCATCGGGGAAGCGCTGTTTGAGGAGGGAGAAGCTATCAAAATTGTCACTTTTCTGCACCTGAATCAATTGACTTAAAGATTTGGGGAAGAAGCTGAAAGAGTCTAAAAAACGGATTTTTTTCAGGCCCGTGTTACCCTTGTCAACTGTTGTTCTCATGAATTCTAGCAGCAGTAGCTTCTCCAATGGTTTGAGTATAATATTGCATGAAAAGTAACCATCTATCCATGTGTCATCTAAAACTCAGACTTGGGAAATGCGAGCAAACACCGGAAGAACAAACTTTCAGTCTCAATTAGAATTGTGTATAAAAACAGTTACGAAATATTGTTGTCTAAATTTTAAATTGAAAGACTGGTGTGCTACTCCTCTAAAGTTACTCCCTCCCGATGTAATTTCCTGCCAAAAATGTTCATGGTCGATCACCTTCCTCCTCCCCCATTCCCAACACCATCATCAAATTCTCCCTTGCAAACTCAACACATTTTACGATTTTTAAAGGCCACTCTGTCATCTGGTGATAGGAGCATAGGATAGTTTGTATAACGAAGGCGCGAAATTGCACCATTCGCTGTTTTGATTAGACTGACTAATGCCAAGTACGTGCAATCTTCACCGTCATACAATATATCAACTACCTCCAGCACTTGCATGGTATTATTGGAATCTCGTTGCGCGTGAGCGTAAGAGACCCCTATGGCTTCATGTATTTTAACACGATTTGAATTTGACGGATCGCACACGTCTGTCAGCTTAGCCTCGCAGTCCAAAGCGATCTTATTGCTCTGCAGGAGCGTGTTTTGAAAATTTTTAAAACGTAAGATCGCTCTATCTCCGCTTACCGTCTCCACAGCCTGGTATCCATGACGTTTACAGTGTTTCATGTGATGCTTTAACTTTAAATCAGTCCAAAATCTTGAGAGACATGTTGGACAGTAATAGCGTACACCACCATATTTTTTACCCTCACTTAGAACCCTACTAATATCCGTAATTGGATTGAAATGACCAATTGAATCGGAGTCTGTGGGTGGGGTGTATAGAAGCCACACCCAGTGTTCTACTGATTCAGTTGAAGGAGTCCGCACTGGAAATAAGACACCCTTCTCATCGGAACACTGACCCTCTTCAAATTCTGGTTCATACTGTAACACCGTGACACCAATCTTTAAATGTGCGTTATCCCACTCAAAAATATCTATTCCTTTTAGCGTCACGGGATATTGGCCATTTAAACAATTAAAACCTACTGGTTGGGGCTTTGAACCCTCCCAATTCCTAACTTCAATCTTGTCAAACTTCTAGTGAGGGGCATTTCCGCGTAAGAGCCTATAGTTGGCAATTAAAAATGCGGACTTGAAATAGCGCAAGCCTGTATTGAAATAGACTCGTAGTCCTCCCTTCAACCCCTCTAAATCTGAATGATATTTTAATTAAATATTCCCCGCGCCCCCTCTTAAAATAAAATCCTTTTTAAACCTACAAATATTAACATTTAAACTTTCAATAAATAAAACTACAGATCCACTAACCCCCTCGTTATAATTTTCCCACTTACTTTGAATACTTTTAGCCCAATTTAGAAAAACCTCCCCATAATTTGATAAATGCGGGTGTATTGACAACATCTCTATGGGCAAGTATTTCGAATACATCTCACACGCATTTTCATTTAAAAAAATATTTTTAGTGCTATTGATGCTTTTAAACTGACCCCCACTCCACACACCCTCATTTGTTGTTCAAGAATGGTTTGAATATTATCATTATATAAATTTGTAATGGCCAAGGGATTTGTTATTATATCCCCCGACCCTAGAGAGTTGAAGGGGTCACCGAATTTGGCGCTGTAGACCAATGTGTGGTGTAAGGCAGAGTTGGACAGAAAAAAATCCGGAAGAGGGGATACTGTTGCTGTTGTATTACTACTACTATCTATATCATTAAGTGGAATGGTGGAGGGTGACAGGGAATTGTCGATAACACCACCACTCCCAGTCTGTTCAGTCACATTGCGGGGGTATGGCATGAGGTAGTCCCCTAGTATATATTCCAAGGTGTTTGGGGACAGTTGATCGAGCCAGCCTGTATTGCCATGTGACGGAATTTCATTATGAGGACCCGGTTCAGATGCACTTGTAACATCACCTAAATGTTCACGCATAAAACTATCTGCCCACCCCGGATCCTCAAGCATGTCAATATCACAGCTTAAGTCGTCTAGGCTAGCCATTTCCCCAAAAACATCATTGAGGAAACCCCTGTGCCACTCCATATCCTCTAGAACTAGTTTAGATTCTACACTGAACTCCGTTGGCGGTGACAAAATTAGCTCTGTAAATAACCTTGCTTTATCGCTCAATGGTGTCGGTGGTGCTATATCATAAATATGTAGAAAAAAAAGTTTTATTTTTTATACAAAATAACCATTATTTTTATAAATTTAATAAACTATGTCAATTTTTCATAGTCATTGTCCCACCCCCTGAACAATTAAAAGAAAAAGAAAAAAAAAGTTACATTGCCATATGTCTTTCATAATGACAACTGAACATGTTAAAAAAATATACATCGTTTTAGTCAGGATAATGTAGTTTTATTCTTAGAAGGGTAAGTTAGAACGAGAGAATGATATAAAAAACTAATGGTTTTATTCCAAAAAGTTTTAGCATGAAAATGCAAAATATTGGTCTAATTCCAGCGCTTGACCCTCTTCAATAAAACTCTCAGTGAAATTTGACAATCGTTCATCTGACGCAGTGTGCTGTATGAACACTTGCTTTTCAGCTTCGGTTAATGGACACGAATCCCATACGTCGGTTGTTGATGTAACTTACTCAACAATCTGAATTTTCCTATGTCTTTTGGCAACGGATCTGTGTGAAGTTGTGGGCGTAGTTGACCTGGACTAAATAAATCATTGTAAGAGAGAAGAACTTTTTTTTTCTCCATCCACATCAACAATTAAAGTGGAATTAAAATGCTGGATGGTCCTTTTTAGAGCTCCCCCCTGGGAGGACCCTTGGGAACCGGGAGCTTCCTTCGAGGTAGGAGGATTGATGCCCTTTCGAGTTGGGATATCGGACTTCACAACACTGTTCAAATAGAACAGCCTCAAATTCTTTCTCGAAAACATCTTTTAAAATGTCCCTAACTGTTTCAACGAAATAATTACTTGAAATGAGTTCGCCCAAATAATGTTTCTTGACATCACTGTGAAGACATAATTGGAGATTATTAAAAACAATTTCTTCCTATGTTAATATACATCCTACCAGCGAAAGACATCCTGTTACAAGAACCCCACTTAAAATTCAAGTAATAGCTATCGAGCGGATTAAAATTCATGTCTATCGATGGAAAATTTTGATAACTGCCGGATATGCGCAAAAGCTTTGTGCAAAAACATATCCCAGTTTAAGAATGATTGTCAACTGTGAACTAGTGAATTGTCTGTTTTCATATAGTTAGTTTGTTTAAAGGAATATTGGATTATTGCATTAGAAAACGTCTTGGTTAGAAGAGAAGTTACAAGGTAAGGTTTTTTTTAGAAATGTATGATAAGCCAGTTCAGTTTTATAAGCATCCTTATACATACTACTAATTTGGTTAATGAAAGAAAATGAAATTGGACTATTATAGAATAGCTTAGAAACAAATTTAAATTCTACTCATCAAAAGTTATGCCCTTGAGAAAATTTACCTTATTTTTGAAAATAGGGAAAGAAAAAATTATGTATATACTTACAAATTCTGACTGGGCTTCTACATCTGAAGTCCCTGGCAAAAAATGAAGGAGGTCAACCTTACGACCTTGAGTTGACTGAACTGAGGTTTTGTGAGAAGCAGTCACTTCTCTATTCAATTTACTTCCACCTTACGTAGATCTAACACAGGCGGGATAGGGCCCTGGCACTATAAGTTGGGTCGACGTTGGGTTGTCCAGATCGTTTGTAATTCTACAAGCATATTTGATAATAGATGGCCTTGCGGCTTGCATTAATGCAGCTTCGCTGCATCTTGTTTTCTTTTCAAAAGGGGGTTATTGCACTTATCCTCTTCCTTTAAAAAAAAGGCATAATTTAGCATGAAAAAAACAATCTCCCTTTATTATTTCGTTGTATAAATGCCTAAGAGGTAAAATTTTACACTACTCTTGTTTAAATGCAAAAATTTTATTGCCCATTAAGGCGTGATGCATATAATGGCTTAAAGGTGCTCCTATTATTAATTTCTTTACCTTCCTTCTTCTTACTGCTAAATAAAAACGAACAGAAATTATAATGTATGTGAGGGGTCCCCCCCCCCAAGTCAATACCTCGCTCTTTACGCTACAATTTTTTTTAGTGCTTTCAAAAGAGCTATCTATTCTAATTAAACGGACTGTTTTATTAAGGGGGTTGTGAATAAAAAAATTTTTTTTAGACTTTTAACGTAAAGAGTATGGTATTGACTAAGGGTGGAACCCTCCCCCTCATATACGTAAAAACATATACGTAATAGAAAAAAAACAATAAAAAACAAGCGACACGGCTCAATAGTAATCCAAACTTTTAAAAACGGAATTTTGATATCAATAAATATATCAAAAGAATGTGTTTATAATGCTGATTCTAAATATATAAATTTTATTAAGTTTAGTATTACTCATCAAAGGCTACGAGCCTGAGAAAATTTACCCGATTTTTTTAAAGAGGGGGGAAGCATCCCCTACAAGTGAATGAATTTTAATGAAAATCACACCGTCAGATTCAGCGTATCAGAAAACCCTATTACATAGGTTTCAAGCTCATATCTGAAAAAATCTGCAACTTTGTATTTTTTGCCAGAAGAAAAATATACGAATATAGAAGTTAGTTACGTAAGTTAATTTGTAAAGACAGCCATTTAGCAAACGAAAAGTAAAATTTTTATGCAAATAAAAGCTGCATTAACTAAAAAACGATCAGAAATTAAATAAAAAAAAACAAGTTTTTTAAACTGAAAGTAAGGAGCGACATTAAAACTTAAAACGAACATAAATTATTCCCTATATGAAAGGGAGTGCCCCCTCCTCAAGGCTTCGCTATTTCCGCTAAAATTCGACCCTGTGTCACAACTTTATTTTTTAAACAGTAAAAAATTTTAGCGTAAAGAGTGAATCCTTATAATGATAATTTCGAATATATAAGTTTCATCAAGTTTAGTTATACCGGTCAAAAGTTACGTGCCTGAGAAAAATTTGCCCTGTTTTCGAAAAAGGGGGAAAAACCCTCTAAAACTCATCGAACTTTAATGAAAATCACACCATCAGATTTAGCAAATCAGAGAACCCTACTATAGAAGTTAAAAGCTCCTATCTGCAAAACTGTGGAATTTTGTATTTTTTACCAGAAGAAAGATCACGAATACATGTTTAGGCCTACTTGTTAATTTTTTTTGTTGTTTTTTTTCCCTGGGGTGATCGTATCGACCCAGTAGTCCTAGAATATCCCGGGGCGCTCATTCAAACGGAAATTAAAAGTTCTAGTGTCCTTTTTAAGTGACAAAAAAAAAATGGAGGGCAACTAGGCCCCCTCTCACGCTAATTTTTTCCCAAAGTCATCCGCCGCGACATCAGAATTAGACAAACCCCGTTTATAGCAAGAGTCTGTGAAATTTGACCTCCAAAACTCTCACTCTCTTTGTAACACGCAAGCTTTTCATTCAAACCAGAAAAAAACAGCATGCTTGGAAAAAGCTTGTTTCTGAATGATAAAGAACTGTTTTTCAAAACAATTAAAACTTGTAAACATACCTATGGAGGAGAGATTTTATTTACATAATAGAAAAAAGCGTGCTTTGCCGTTTCTCTCGAATATACTCGTAATATTCTTATGATTTTTTATTGTTGGAGAGAAGGGGGGCTAAGTCCCCCTTAAATTTGAACTCACTAGTAAAAAATTTTTTTTTGATTTTTTTTGGGGAAATGAAAGAATTAAAAGTATACTCACATTAAAATTTGACGAATCCATTGTTTTCAAAGGTAATAATATATAGTGTACTATAATCAATGTCTTAAAACACAATGAAAGTTGGAATGCAGTGTATGGACATTATATAGGGTATTTGCTTGAGTACACTATAGCTTGCCAAGTTTTTTAAAAAACCGACTAATCAAGTTATCATATGGAGTAACCACCAGCTTTCTTTAACAGATTGACACACAAAAAATGAGTGTCACAATAGAAAACCTGTCTGCCAAGCCATGTAGGGTTCATAGTAATAGGTAACTGGACCTGGTAAGGCATATTACGCAATCACTCGTGATACTAATTGATACGTTACTGTGTATATGGTGTATATGGAGTATAACACCCCTGAAATCACTGGTCAAATGAAATCACTCGTCAAATATATAGATCCATTACTACTATGGATTAGGCCCATCCTTGCTAATATGATACCATTTGATGACAACAATGTCAAAAAAAATGTGGTGATGTCAAATTCTTAGTCATACGATTTAGGTATGTTTAAGGCATGGATTCTCCTGGAGACAGTATTCTCCTTCCTCCAAAAGGAAGTATTGAATCTATTGCCTTGCATGCATGTTATATCCTTCCGCACAAAAAGACATAAGGTGTATTTTTAAGAAATGGACTATGTCACTGGAATAAAATGGTGAGCTTAATAAAATTAGCTGAGTCCCCTGGCAAATGAAAGAAACATTTTCAAAGGTATATTTTCAAAGGTATATTCTGAAACCGAATTATTAGATGACTGGAAACAATCTATTCACTTAACTTTGTGGTGTCCTCGAAATCATATTTGAGAGTTGCCTGGATGCACAACAGGGTTGCCACCATGGTTAGTTGCTTATGGGCTACAATTGCCCAAATTTGCGTGCTACATAGCGATTTCGGTGCTATAGTCAAAAAATTGACTGTATTAGTGCTAAAATAGCACTTTCGGTGTATTTTAGCAACCATGAGCACGAGCTACAGTGCTATACAAAACAAAATAGTACTAAATAGCACTTTCGTGCTAGAGGTGGCAACCCTTAGGCACAATCCACAACAACTCATCTGATACTATCACAGCAACTACTATTTTCTCCTCTAGTATCTTTGTCCAGTATACTATCTGGGAAAATGTATAGTAGCTGTGAAAGCCATTCTAAGGTAGTAAAGCAATTTACAGGGAAATCCTAGATCGTGGAGAAATCAACTTTGTTGCTCATATTTATGGAAGTCGTAGATAAGCTTGCACTTGGGTTTTGTAGAAACGAACAAACGGCATAATTAGCTAAAACTTCGCTATTTCAAACAGTTCGTGGCAACGAACTGTAAGTAAGGAGTGACCCGGCTCAATAGTGACCGCAACTCTAAAAAAACAGAATTTTGATGCCAATAGATACATCGAAAGAATCAAATTTCTATGATGATTTCAAATATCTAAGTTTCATCAAGTTTAGTTTTACCCATCAAAAGCTATGAACCTGACAAAATTTGCCATATTTTCAAAATACAAGGGAAACACCCCCTAAAGTTCACAGGATCATACTGAAAAACACACCATCAGATTCAGCGTATTCGAGAACCCTACTGTAGAGGTTTTAAGTTCCTATCTGCAAAAATGCGGAATTCTGTATTTTTTTGCCATAAGAAAGATCACGGATGCGTGTTTATTTTTTTTTTCCAGGGATGATCGTATTGACCCAGTGGTCCTAGAATATTGCGAGAGGGCTCATTCGAACGGCAAAAAGTTCTAGCTCCCTTTTTTAAGTGACCAAAAAAATTTAAGGGCAACTAGGCCCCCTCCCATCAACACAGTCCCCGGGGGAAGGGCTGCAAGTTATGAACTTTGCCCATGGTTTATATATAGTATTGTTTATTGTGAAGTATACGGATGTTTTCAGGGAGATTTTTTCTGGTAATGGGGGTGGTACGTGGCAGGATCTTTCCATGGAGGAATGTTTCATGAGAGAAGAGAGTTTTCCGTGAAGAGGGCGCCGGATTTCACAGCATTATTCAAAAAACGATCAGAAATTAAATAAAAAAATTGTTTTTCAACAGAAAGTAAGGAGCAACATTAAAACTTAAAACAAACAGAAATTATTACGCATATGAGAAGGTTCGCCCTCACGGTCAATACCTAGCTCTTTACGCTAAAGTTTTTTTAATTCTTTCAAAAGAGCTATTTATTCTCATTAAACGGCCTTCGCGATTCAGGGGTCATTCTTAAAGATTTGGAACAAAATTCAAACTTTAGCGTCAAGAGCGAGGTATTGACGTGGGGGCGAACCCCCTCAAATACGTAATAATTTCTGTTCGTTTCAAGTCTTAATGTTTCTCCTTACTTTCAGTTGAATTTTTTTGTTTTATTTAAGTTTTGGAAAAATCGAAGGGTTTGCTATCCAATACCATTCAAGCGTCAAAAACAGTCCAACAGTGTTCAAAGCTTCTTAGCTAGATGACTAATTAGTTCTACAAAGGTTTATTGGAGCAAAGCAACACAGGAAGTAATTCTTCTCTAGATATTAAAGTGGGAAAATATGGCTGTTATTTTAGTTACTGGTTAAATAAAAGTAATCGGTAAAAATTGCCAATATATTGTTCTACTAGCCCCCCTCTCAATTCCAAACATGTTTGCTAGTGATACCCATGCATACAGCTAGCATATGACCAGCATAAGTAGAGCCTGCTTTTGATGATGAGATCTTTACCATTGTTTGTCCCCAATCGAATGGCAATGGTATTTGGCAAAAACACTATCACCATTATCAACACACACGTGATATTTTAGTTTCTACGTACAATATTTCCTATCAGGCCTGTGATCAAAATTTTTTTTTTTAGATGAATAGTGCCTGGAAATACAAAGAATTTAGGGTTCAGCTGGCGGGGACCCCCCCCCCCCGCTATATTTTTTTGCTTATTTAGCCATTCTTTTTCAAAATTTTAGCGATTTCATTCTTGAACTGGTGGGTACCCTGAAGTCGGGTAATTCAATCGTTTTTGTTTTTTTTTTGCGCTGTTACCTTAGCTGCTCAGCAAGATTTTCGTGTTAATAAATGAGTTTAGACAGAGGAAGTATCATGTTGCATGGTATTATTATTTGACCCCTACAATGTTCAGCGCAGTTGTTTTGTATGGATTCTTTTTTACTTGAAGGCACATTATATTGAAGCCGAAAAACTTCGGGGACGACCTCTAGGCGCTGTTGGGAAATACAGAGTTCGCCGGAAGTTTCCTCTTCCTCGCACCATATGGGATGGTGAAGAGACCAGCTACTGTTTTAAGGTAATTTTTTTTCATCAGAATTAAAATTAAAAAAATATTTTGGTACTCCTGTACTAAACGGACTCTTTTATATACTGCAAGGAAACCAGTCACGAAAAACCCGAGGCATCCACTCGACCAAAGCCAAGATTGACGCTATCTGATGTTGTCTAAACAAGTATTCAGAGGTTTCTCAATCTGGGAAATATATTTAAACTGCTGTTTTTTGGGGTTTCGGGGGGGGGGGAGGTACCTAGGTAAGGTTAGGTTAGATTACGTATTTAATATATGCTATATATGCTATGCTTTACCCCACCCCCCTAATGTGCAAATATATAGCCCAAATTTGTTTCTAAACAAAAAATATATTCATCCTATTTTATTTCATTAGCATTAACCAAACTAGCACTATATAAAAGAGTCCGTTTAACAAAGGAGTACCGGATTTTTTTTCACAAATTAAAATAAAACGTGCTGCTAAAAATTAAAGCAAAAAATATCATTTCGACCTCTAGCTACATGAGTGGGGTTGCCATCCCCTACCTCCTTCTTTGTTTGCGCTAAAGTTTAAGTTATGTTAAGTTATAAGTTTTGTCAATATGCAAAATATGTTGAAGAGCTAGCACAAGGGGATACAAATATCGATGTATAAAATAAAACTGAAAGTCGAAAATAAGTTGGGTTATTAAATTCATTGTCCTCAGTTTAAGGATCTGAGATGTGAATCTCAGATTAACCAAACATGTCGCATATAATACGATATTTATAAAAGATTTTTTAAACCTCTGCTGATTCAAAAAGATATAACTTATTTTAAATTACCTCAGTCGAATATGCATATAGGCACAGCAAGTGAGGTTCAAACATGGCCGCCACTCCTGACGATTTTTCCTGATAATTAGGGATTTTCTTCTTCAGTTTGTAACATAGCGTGAAGGTTAAATATTAAATTATTATCTGCATAAAGTACATTAACTGTGCATATTATTATTTATTATATTGGGAATCGTTTTCAAGCCTTGATATTTATTACAAGTGAATCCAGTGGTGGATACAGAGGGGGGCGAGGGTCCCCCCTAGCGTAGTCTAAAGTAGTGTAATTTAATTAATTAACGCTAGTTTGCGTTAAATATACTTGCTCCTAACACAAGTTTATCGGATTAACCTATTTTGCGCCCCTCCCCCCCCCCCTAAAAAATTCTGGATCCACCCCTGAGTGAATCTTGAGCTATTTTAAATTCTAAGCTGTAGTCCTGTGTTTTAGCTGTACTTTCGAGTGTATTCCTTCTTGCAGCGTTGGAAACCTTCTTTTCAAATACTAAAAAGCCAAACTTCATAAGCCCATAGCTTAAATCGGTTATATAACAAACACTCGAAAAGAGAAGTTTGGTTAATGCTTATGAAACAAAACGAAATATGATGAAAATATAATACTTTAGTAACAAAATTATGAAAACTACCAGAAAGAATTATGGAAGGGGGCCGCCCAGAGCGCAATATATTAAATACGTAACCTAACCTAGGTACCTTTTTTGCCCCTCAACCCCAAAAAACCTATTCAGAAATATTGTTCACGGAGTGAGAAACCCCTTTTTGCCTAGCGAGCCAAAGGAACTGTCTTGTTAAGGAAGTTGCTTGACTAGTTTTTGTCTTATAAGCGCGTTACAAATTCTTGAGTGTTTATTATATAACCGATAAGTACCCTTAGATCTTAGCTTAACCTTTGGAAAAGAGTAGCTAGATCAGTATTCCTAGTAAAATCCTAGTGAAAATATACCCTAGTTTATTCTCCTGCTACCGGACATATCGCAGACGGAAACATCATCCTTTATTTAAGGTTGGGGGTATAATTGTTAAAAAGCAGAAAAAGTTGCATTTCATCAATTATAGGGGAGCGGAATATGTTTCACCCAGAGGCCTACAACAGGGTGATTTTCCCATCAAAGGTTGCAACTTTTTCTTTATTGTACAACTGGCCGATAAATTTTTGGTTATAACTAAAGTATCATATTGCTATAAAATCGTTTAAATTGTTTATGGTAATTGTCCATTTGTTTCAGTTATTCAGGTTTTGTAATTTTATTTAATATCTGTGCCGTTATGATTGTGGTTTTCATTAACTGAAGTTCACTAAACCGTAATTATACATAAAAAAAAAGATATTTGACCTCAAGAACTCTGCCACAATTTATATTGCTATTGCTCATTTATCGAACAAAGGTTAATGCTACACCTCCTGCTGTGTATTTGACTTTTTTCTGTATTTCTAATGTTCCTATATTGTTATTTATTTCCAAATTATTTTTCCATCCAAACCACCCCTCCTAATTTTAGTATCGGTTTGTAATGTTTTTTTTTGTATTGGGGTAGCAGTCAAACAAATTCACTCAACTTGCGACTATTATTATTTTTCTTTGAAGGTAATGCAAAAACAAGTAAAACTTGATTTTGCAGGTTGATATATCAAAAACTTCAAAAATAAGAGCCAAAGCCAAACTGGCAATAAAACATACTTTGGCAATCTAATACATATTCAAGGCAATATGGCAATAAATTTGTTGGTAATATTTAAAGAAATATTTAGGTACTTGTGCACTATTTGGTATGGTACACACCCCTATAGACTGTATCAAGGAAACGAGCCACGAAACTCGTCAAACAGCTATTTGTAAGCGATAAATGATTGCAAAGCGTGGTTTCGCAATGAGTTAACAAAATTTAAACGATTGTTTTTTGGGGTTTAGGGGGGGGAGGTACCTAGGTTAAGTTACATATTTAATATATGCTATGCTTTACCCCCACCCCCCTAATATACAAACATATAGCCCAAATTTGTTTCTAAACTATTATATATTCATCCTATTTTATTATATTTCATTAGCATTAACCAAACTTGACTTCTTTCGTGTGTACCATATTATGCACAAGTACCAATATTTATTTAAGGCAATATTTAAGCACATTCAAGACAATCTTGCACATTTAAGGCAATATAAAATGGGCTTAAACCCCTTTCTTTAATATATAAGGAAATTCTTAATAAATCGGATATTTATTTAGAAATTAAAATCTAAAATTTTCTCATTAGAGGATTTGTTCACAACTGTAAGCAAGGAGCGACCCGGCTCAATGGGAACCGAAACTCTAGAAAACGGTATTTTGATACAAATAGATACACAAAAAGAATTAAATTTTAATGCTGATTTCAAATATACAAGTTTCGTCAAGTTTTGTCCTGCCCATCAAACGCTAGGCGCCTGATAAAATTTGGTTGATTTTTGAAAAAAAGGGGAGAGACACCCTAAAAGCTATAGAACCTTAATGAAAATCACACCATCATATTCAGCGTATCAGAGAACCCTACTGTAGAGGTTTCAAGCTCTTATCTACAAAAATGTGGAATTTCGCATTTTTTTTACCAGAAGAAAGATCACGGATGCGTGTTTTTTTTTTTTTTTTTTTTTTTTTTTTTTTTTTTTTCAGGGGTAATCTTATTGACCCAATGGTCCTAGCATATCATGGGAGGGCTCATTCGAATGGAAATTAAAACTTCTAGTGTCCTTTTTAACTGACAAAAAAGAGGGCAACTAGACCCCTCCCACGCTCATTTTTTCCCAAAGTCACCCGATCAAAATTTTCAGATAGCCATTTTGTTCAGCATGTTCGAAAATATTATAAGTATGTCTTTTAGGATGACTTAATACCCCGAAGTTCCCGGGGGGAGGGCTGAAAGTTATGAGCTTTACCCAATGTTAACATATAGTATTGGTTATTGGGAAGTATACAGACGTTTTCAGGGGAGATTTTTCTGGTAGTGGGGGGGGGTTGGTCGGGGGTTATGTGGGAGGATCTTTCCATGAAGGAAGTTTTCTTGGCGGAAGGGACATTGCTATGAAGGGGACGCCGGACTTCCCAGCATTATTTAAAGAAAGATCAGAAATTAAATATAAAAAAAACAAGTTTTTCAGCTGTAACAGCAGCAACATCAAAACTTTAAACGAACAGAAAATATTACATATATGATTGGGTTCACCCCCTATTCAATACCTCACTCTTTAAGCCAAAGATTTTTTAGTACTTTCATAAGAGCTATTTATTCTAAGTAACGGCCTTTTTTGATTAAGCGGTAATTTTTAAAGAATTGGAACAAAATTCGAACTTTAGCTTAAAGAGCAAGGTATTGACTAGGGGGCGAACCCCCTAATATACGTATTAAAAATATATGAATATAGAAATTCGTTACGTAAGTTAATTCGTAAGTTGAGTATATTTATTACTAATAAAAACGTTCGTAAATAAAATTAAACAAGTTTCTAGAAAGCCATTTAACCAAATAAAAGTAAATTTATATAAAAATTTTTTTTTAATTTTTCCTGTATTGTTAGCCAAGATCAAACTTGAATTACTTAAAAAACCTTCAAAAATTAAATTAAAAAGAATAAGTTTTTTTAATTGAAAGTAAGGAACGAGATTAAAACTCAAAACAAAAAGAAATTATCCCGTATATGACATGGACTGTCCCCGCCACACCTCTTCACTTTTTCCGCTAAAATTTTAATTTGTAACAACTCTATTTTTTTAAACAGAAAAAAAATTTATAAGAAATAGCGAGGCGATAAGGAGGGGGTAGGCCCTTTCATATCAGGCCTAATTTCTGTTCTTTTTTTGTTTTAACGTCGTTCCTTACTTTCGGTTAAAAAAACTTGTTTTTTTTAAAATTTAATATAAACTAATGACAAATCTTTTTCATCTATTTTTAACAGCCCATTTAGTATGAAGTCAGTTGATCTAGCCTTTGACTCACTGCTATAATGAGTTTCCCATAGCTAGATGTGTTTCACAAACAAACAGATTTTGTGTTTAGCACACAAAGAGAGCCAAACCCAAATAGGCAATAAAACAAACTTTGGCAGTCTAATCCATGTTTTGTGAGACAAACCGAAACTGGTAATAAAATATACTTTGGCAATCTAATCCATATTTAAGGCAATATGGCAATAAATTTATTTGTAATATTTAAAACAATATTTATTTAAGGCAATATTTAAGCGTATTAAAGGCAATCTGGTGTATTTAAGGCTATATAAAATTGGCTTAAACCCCTTCCTTTAATACGTAAGAAAAACCTTAATAAATCGGATATTGATTTAGAAATTAAAATCTAAAATTTTCTCATGAGATAATTTGTTTATTATAATAAAAACTAGAGAGAAATCTTCTTCATCTATTTTCAACAGCCCATTTAGTATGATGTCGGTTGATCTAGCCTTTGACTCACTGCTATAATGCATTACCCATAGCTAGATGTATTTATCAAACGAACAGATTTTGTGTTTAGCACTACCTTGTGACACGACTTTGCATGACACACACAAATTTTTGTGTTTGGCACGGGAGGCAAGTTCTCCTTCCTATCCACGTGTTTTAAATACTTTTTTAGGAGAAGTCAAGAACAGTATTAAGAGAATGGTACTCTCACAATCCTTATCCTTCCCCTCGAGAGAAACGAGAACTTGCCGAAGCTACGGGGCTAACAACTACACAAGTATCAAATTGGTTCAAGAACAGAAGGCAAAGAGATAGAGCCGCCGAACACAAAGACAGGTCAGCTATATCAGTGTTTTTTTTGTTTTTTACCAATCAGTCTACCAAAAATCCTTGACCAATACATAAATTTGAGTTTATAATTGAAATTGATGACCGCCTTCAAGAAAAAGCAGAAAATAGAAGCTCTGAAAGTCAAAGCACCATAAGTAAATAGTTCTTAAATGGTGTTTGATTTTCAAAGAAATCGACAAAAAGTATTTTAGAGATTGTTTTATATCAAAGACTGCTACCACTATAACTAATACTAACAACTCACTGCTGCACTAAGCTGCTTGAGGCCAGCAGAGCTGCGCACGTTTCTTTCACGTCCCAATCTTTTCATAGCTTCCCTCTTTACCCCCTACCAAGAAGTTCCGATTGCCTTGAGACCCTTTCTTATGACTTCTTCCCAGCCCCTTCAGGGATGACCCGCTTTTCTTCTGGCCCTGGATGGTTAGCTCAAAAGGACAATCTTTGTCAATCTGTCATCCTTCATCCGCAAAACCTATCCTAGCCATCTCAACCTTTCTCTCATTATAGCTCTAAAAAGTGGGATAGAAGCACGCGTTTCACACAGTTTACTGTTTGAAACACGGTATATATCCATTAATGCGGCATTCTCAACCTTAATGGTTGTAAAACTAAAAGGTAAACTAAAACTATTAAAAGTAAATAACTGTTTAACTCAGTAAAATTTAAGGGAATAAAATCAAAGATTACGTTCCATTAGATCAATAGAAATAGACCAATTCATAAATTCATATTTGTAACTGGACTTGACTGTGGACTTCGAGAAGAAGCGGGAAATGACGCTTTAACATCAATAGAGTCCTCAGAATTCCGAGGAAACTTATTATCAATAGAGTTAGATTTTAACTTCGACAACGACTAGATATAAGTCTTTCTTCTTTCTTCCTTTTTGCTATTGGAGTTTCATTTTATTTTAATTTATCTTTTTAATCTTTTGAATTTTGCTACAGGAAAGAAAATCGTTTGTTGTAATTTAAATTGTCAAAGCTTTTTTTCCTAATTCTGGTTTTTAATATCTTTTAAATTATTTGTTTATATTTATTTATTAATATTTAAATTATTTAATTATTGTTCCATTCATTAGTCTAAAACAGTAGACCAAAATCAGGTAAATTTAATTATTTCTTCTTTTTTTCTTTGTCTCCTCGTAACAATCATCAACTAATGTGACAAGTTAAAGTTATTTTTCAATTTCCATCTGTCGAATTCAAAATCCCACGCCGAGTTCCATTGAAAACCACATCGTAACTTTCAACAAAACTTCAAGGAAAATAACAGTTGGGTTTCTAAGATCTTTCTGAAAAAATTACCCAGCACAACGAAACTTAATATCCTACTTGTGGTTACTTTTTTTTCAATTTATCATAAAGAAAGACCTCCAAGCAATCTATAGAATTTACGACTGAACATGTGTCTTAGCTATACAAAATTATGACGGAAAAATACTTGGTTATAATAAATCAAGATAAATCACTGCTAAATGTACACCCCACAGACACGGGAGCTGTTAATGGGATTTTAATAACATTTGAGGTTGTGGAATTCACATTTTTGCCGATAACATTCTGTTTTTTTGTGTTTTTTTTTTGTGTTCCTTAATTTGAGAACAGTTTTATATGTTGAGCAGATCGGTCATTTTAATTTACTTCACAAAACATGGAATTTCGTAAATTATCCAATATCTGCATCGGAATGACGGTATCCTACCACCCTTTCGGTTTTAATCTGATTCGCATGCACATAGAAGAGCACCCCGAGTAGAGTGCTCTGTTGACCCGCACTCCTGTTAAATTGCAATATTTTATAATTTCTCCCTTAATTTCCTAGATCTTTTCTAGCAATTCACCAGCTTATGTGTTTTTTGATCCAACCCCTCACCCATCCGGTGTCTCTCTGGCTCAGTTGAAAACTCTCCCGTCTCCATGGACTAAGAGCCTACTGCCTCTGTTGCTAACAATCCGTCGCAGCGCAAAGCCTGTGAGGGCAACATAGGGCATAGTCGTTTCACTGTGTCGCTATCTCAAGTCATGGTGTCACCATCGAGGTAGAACGCCTCGGTAGGTTTTGAGGCAGAGCCCAAAAGTTCCCATTGCCTTTTTATGTTTGTAGTGTCAAAAGATACTACTGTAGCCCCCCCCCCCTCTTTCATGAGATCTCAAGATTTTACGATTGTTTCCATAATGTATTATATTCTTCATGGGTTTCATTTAGTTTTAGTTCTGTTTTAGGATTCTCGACGTTGCGTTCTCTTTAATATATGAACTATTCCAAGCCTAGGTACACCCAAGTTTGAACAAAGAGCAGGGAAAATAGATGAGAAAGGAAAGTTTTTGCTTTAACATGAGTTTAACAGGAATACAAAACTGGAAGTGCAACTGACAGTAAAGTGTCACCTGGCAGAACTGACAAGATTAAAAACAAGCATATGTTTGGCTTATAAAAATTTGAGCTCCAATTAAAAATATAAATCTTTCTGGATCTAACCGCAAATTCCTGAAATTGCGAAATTCTTTTGTGTTTAAATAAGCAGTTTCTTTATTGGCTGTAGAAAAGTTTATTTTATATTATTATGCAATACATAAGCTAATAAAAAAATGTAATGTAGTTAGTTGGCCCTTTTCCCTCGAGTGGCTTTTTGATTTTTCGCCCAAAGTAGAGTAAAAGTAAAAACAAAAAGAAAAGATATAAATGCTACAAAATTATAAAAATATTTATTGCTCAATCATAGGCAATTTTGTCATTTTTTGGGAAGTATTTGGTTAGTTGCTAAGGCGATTAGAATAATCTTAAGCGAAGAGCTAGTTGAGATCTATTTTTGAATCGAATCTATAGTTAGAACGGAATTAGTCAAACTGGGTTAGTAAAAAACATTTAGTGCTCAATGACAAACAATTGTATCATTTTTTATATTGGCTTAATAGCTTAGGCAAGTAGAATATTTTCAAGTGGAGACTTTGTTGAAATTAATTTGTAAATAAAGTCAAGTTGACCCTATAAAAATATCATTACATGACAACAAACAAATGTGTCGTTTTATAAATCACTCATTATTTGCACAGAAAATGTCCATTTAACCATACGTTTACGTGTCAGTCATGTGCAACAAAAGTAAGTAAATTATCGTAAGCCGCCGCTCCCCCAAACATACAAGGCCCTTTAGGGCTGGAATGAAAGGCGAAAGAAAAAAAAATAAAGAAAAAAAAACACACACGCGCGAAAAAAGAGAATTAGGGAACTTGGAAGAAAAAAGCTTGGTGATGTTGGCTTTTGAAAAAAAATTATATTATTGTTTCTTAAGCCAATTTTAAACTTTGTTAGCATTTATTATTCAGCAGCTCAACAATAAATGTAAATAATAAAAGCAGATACATCATCATATACCCTCTAGGGTTGAGAATGCAGGGAGAAAAAAGGAAAACAAACATAGGCCCGTAATAAAAAGGAAAATTGGAAAACTTAGGGAAAAATAGGAAAAAAACAGGTGATACGGGCTCATGAAAAGGCCAATATTTATGTTATTTATTCCTTAAACAATTTTTTTTATGCTTCATTAATAGCAGTGGGAATTTCCTACAAACTTTATGCCAACTTGGTAGATTGTTATATATAAATGAAAACTATAGTAATAAATTTACTTGCTTTTCACACTTAGTAATATTGACTTTCAAGCGAAGCGTTTTGTGGTCTCAACTTCGGTTTGCGGCATGCTGTGTACTTTCTCTATTGAATTGGTGTATAATTGTTTTTTCATCATAAGAACTTGAAGTTTTTTTTTCAAGCATATAGCCGTGAAATTGAATCTATATCAATTTCCGTATAATTAAATCTATACATAATAAAACATATTTTGCCAAAGTTTGTGATATGCATAAAAGTATGATTATTATTTCTGAATAGTTAAATGTTTTAGCTGCAAGTATATAAAACAGTAAAACAAAATTGAAGCTGCTTATAATGTTTCACTTAACATTGCACTTTACTTTTTCTCTGTCCCGTCAGACACTCAAATTATCCAAAAATACCCTATGATAATGCCAATCCAGTCAAATAAATGTTGTAAATTAAACAAAGTTATAAGATATATCCTACGGTTTCACAAATAATCTTAAATATAGCAGAAAATCCTCAAACATAAAAATTAAACTTTTACAGCTCTGAACTGCTAACTGTAGGCTATGTGTAGTCTCAAACAAGGAAAAATAACCTAGAGAAAGTAGTAATCAATATAAAGAAATATATTAAATTACATATAATAATAAAGTATATCTTACAATTATGCTAATCCACTCTTATATGTACGCTCTTTACTGAATTGGTGTAAAAAGCTTGTTCGTTATTAAAACTTAATTTTTTTTTTTATAAGTGCATAGCTGTGGAATTGCTTCTAGATAGTCCTTAATGCATGAAAAATTCGTTTACTTTTAACAATATGAAAACAAAAGCAAAGCATAATTTTGAATGTTTCGTCTTAAAAATGTCAAAAATAGATGAAATACGAAAATGCAAATACTGAACAAAAGTCACAGAGCCTAGGCAACTTTTATTTCTTTTAATATTTAAAAGTTTTTTCTTTTTCTATTTGAAAACAAAGCTGTAAATATTTTATAATTAAAAATACCCGTAAAAATTAAAATAAATTATAGCATTTAACCAAAAAGCGAAGTTTTATTATTTCTTAAATTTAGATAACATAATTGTTCGTTTCGTTTGCTGCAAAAATATAAAAACGCAATAAACGATTATTGAACTGTTTTAATTTGAAAGTATGCACAGAAATCTAGTGATTGATTACTTATGAAGACATCTTACAAAATCACTTTTTGTAAGACATCTTACAAAATCACTTTTGTAAAGCCCTTTTCTCCAGAAAAGGGCTTTAAAAATAATCGCACGGGAAGGGAAGTTGCCTTACTGCTACTTCTTACAAGAGTTTAAAATCAAAACCCTGGAAAATAGACGACATGATCTGTACCTCCGTTTTGGTGGTAATGCGAGAACCAACATCCGAACTGAAGACCTTCTTCCGCCTCTCCATAATCCTGAACGGAAGCCTCTCCCAACAGAGGCAAAAAATCCCATTCTAGAACCTGTAGACTAAATTAAAAAGGTATTTAGACAGCTTTATGCCAACCTTCACTCAAATCCTCAACACATCCAATACCTCTTAATGAATTCTTTTTTATACTCTTTTGGCACTCTTGTTATTTTTTTTTATGACTTATTATATTATATGCCGTTTTATGACCCTAAAGTTTTACCTTTGATGTATGACCTGTGGGATATGACATTATTTTAGCTACTTTAATGTTTTTCTTAATTGTTTATTTTTTATTTGTCTATATTTTTTGTGTTTATATTTCTTAATGTTCTGGTGTCCCTGATCATAATCTCATTGATGTGCTTTTGATCGTTGCTGTTTACTTTTTTTTGTGACATGAACTTATATTCGGCGATTTATCGCTTGTGAAAAGTTTTAAAAATAAAGCCTTATTCTATTCTATTCTACTTCGCGTGGCGTAATTTTGTGTATATTCTCTGCTGAATTGATATTTTAATCTTTTTTAAAAATTTACTTTTTGCGTTTTTTTCGTTTTAGCGCATAGCCGTGAAATTGAGCATACATAGCCCTTATTGCCTGGACTATTTGATGTTTTTTTTTTAATATAAAGAGTAAAACAAAGTAAAATTTGGAAAATTTTACCATTAAAATTTTGCAAAAAGATTATGTGCAGATTCTTAAACGATAATCAAAGAACCTTTAGCAATGATGTTGTTGTTTTAAAATCTTTTTTTTTTAAATCAAACATATAACATAATAAGTGATCCACTCAAGGAACAGAGCTTGTCCAGGGAACTCCTTTTAGAATAACTTAGAAGTACAAATGTTACTTACCAAATCTTATAAAAACTCTATAAAATCTCATAATTACTGAAAAGTTAATTGCCTTCACTGCGAATATACAAAACTGTAACAAATTGATTGAAGCTGTCTTATGATGCCACTGCACTTGGCGAAACTGCACTGCACTTGCACTTGGTTTATTTTCTCTGCTGAACTGATCTCTTAATGTTTTGCATGTTCTGTTGTTGTTGTTTTTTTTTTTGGGGGGGGGGGTTCAAAACTCAGTTTTAACTGTTTTTATATTACAAGGGCAGACATGACAAAAGAATGGAGAAGGGACTTTTCTCCCGCGGATTTTCACAAACGGTATTACAAAAGGGTTTTGTTTTTAGCCTGCATTATTAAAACCAATTTACGACTTGGAGAAGTATATTTACTTCTTCAGGAGGAATATATTTTTTTAATATGTATTTTAGTACCAATTTATGCGTCGGAGAA